>NC_084974.1:29791811-29970364 GCF_963691925.1 Scomber scombrus | reverse complement strand
GTGTTGTGCATAGACAAGAGAGTTTTCTGGAACTGTTATTATGTCCTACTTTTTTTAAAAAGAGGTCAATCATACTTCCTGCACACACACACACACACACACACACACACACACACACACACACACACACACACACACACACACACACACACACACACACACACACACACACACACTCACACACACACACACACGTAAACTGTCAGTATGAAGTCTCACAGGATCGGCCGGCCTGAAAAGTTAATTGATGAATTATTTAGAGCTATTGTGAGTTATGGTTGGGGCGGCGGGGGGAGGGAGTTACTTTACTTTAGATGACAGCATCATCAGTATAGAAACGCCAGGAGACTCACAGTTTGATGTCATTCACTTCCTGTTTGAGTGCTTGGCTGCTGTGTGACCGTTACTCGTCTCAAATGTGACTTCAAAATACTTATGTTGGCTCGTTGGATGCGGACGGCTTCACAGGGTGTTCAGTTTCCTCCACTACTGAAGAAAAGTTTGGCATTATTTACACGCTTCCAAACTTTAAAAGTATACTTAAGTACATTTTTATGGGTTCTCTCCTCTCTTACTCATCTCTCCTCATTCCATTTCTTTTCTCTGTCTTCTCTTCCTTTTTATTATCTCTCCTCTTCTTCTAGTTATTCTCCTTTCTCTCCATTACACCCCCCCCCCCCCCTTCACATTTGCTCATCTTTTACTTTCTTATCTCCCGTTTCCCCCTCTGTACCATTGTCCTCGCCCCCCCCCCCCCCCCCCCCCCTTCTCTCAGGGTAGGAGATAAACCCACAGAGCGATAATCTGTATCTAAATAGACAGCTGATCCCTTTAAAAGCCATGCTACGGAGGGGAGGAGAGTGTTTACATGGCCTCCAGCAAATGTGCTGCACTACTGGGAAATTAATTAGCCAGCCCAACTCTCAGATGCTTCAAATTCTCCTCATCCCCCCCTCCCTCCCTGTCTCTCTCTCTCTCTTCACATTTCAAGTTATCTCTCCTTTTCTTTCTGAGATTCTCTCTTTCTTTGTCGCCCAGCTCCCATCCAAGGAATTTTGTGCCAATTATGATGGAATTTGAAAAAAAGTGAAGGAGAATGGCAAATACCGAAGCTTCAAGAAAAGTTTTGCACACTGTTAAAGTGACATTTTTTTCTCTGTCATTAAAAGTAGTAATTCAATAGCAGTGATGGGGAGGCATCTGTTGACAAAGTAACTACAGTATAGGCTTGGCACAGTCAGTTTTGTTCAACTAATAATTGGGTACTTGTTGGATATATCTCCAATGTTTATCCATTCAGATGTTTAAAAAGTCCAAGACAGTTTGCTGTGATGTCTAATAGTTGGTTTATTAAAATGTGCAAAAAAGCAAATTACTAAAAATCAATTCTGAAAAAGATAAATTTGACTTTCCGTGTAGATGTTTTTGTTTGATGTGGAGCTTGTTTGCTTTAATGTCAGAGTGACAATGTGCCCACTCTGCCACAGCGCTCATTACCACCAATTAACTCATTATGTCCACAAACAAAAGCAGGTTTTAAATATACTTACAGAGAGCAGAACATAATTAATCACACAAAAAAAACACACCATCTGTCCGGTGTTACAGGTGGTTGTTAAACGACTTACATAACATCATTTAATCCAAGATAGGAACAAAATGTAACCACAGTTTGACCTAAATGGCTTTTTAGTGACATATATCGGCATTACATCATCTCAGCGGCCATCGTTCAACCACAGTTAACAATGGTGGTTGTTGAATGTCAGAGTTGAGATCAGGCGGGGAATTCCGGTCCTCTGTAATGAGGCAAACACGGAAGTGTTAAATCAGCCGTCTTCAGTCTTATATCAGACTCTGTGGCGCAATGGTAGCGCGTCTGACTCCAGATCAGAAGGTTGCGTGTTCAAATCACGTCAGGGTCAAAATGTAAAATTTGCAACCTGTGTTGTCACAACATCTTTGTATATGTGCAGTTCTTCCGGTAACAACCAGGCAGGGAGTTCCGGTCCTCTGAAATGAGGCCAACACAGAAGTAACTTAAGACTGCATTCTATCAAAAGGCCACCAGGGGGCGACCGCTTTGGTGTCAAAAGGACTTCCGTCTCTATACAAGTCAATGGAGAATTCACAAACTTCTCACTTGATTTCTAACCTCAGTAAACGTTTTCAAAATGTGTTTATGGTCTCAATCGCTAGTTTAAAGCCTTCTTCAATGCAGTATGATGTTCATTTGGGACATTTTGGCCTCCCTGATTTTATATTTGACGATAAAGCAGGGTATGCATTAGGGCGTGGCTACGTCGTGATTGACAGGTTGATTGGTTCACAGGTTCAGGAGGGCGCTTCATGCTCCTCCTGATGCCCATATAAGTAGAATCTGTGGGGGGTTTTTACCCAGCATGCACCGGAAATGTTCAAGATGGCGCTGCTCAGATCCGAAACTATTCGCTTCCAAGCAGCAGTCCACAAACCAATGGGTGACGTCATGGATGTTACGTCCATTTCTTATATACAATCTATGGTTGAGATTCATGAAGTGAAACGTCTTGTTCAAAACTAGCCGACCCAAAAGAAACACTGACAGTGAAAAAACATTAATTTAAAGATGACTAGACTGAGACATATGAGTTCATACAAAGGATATATGAGACCATTTACAATCAAACATAGTCTATAATGAACAGTGGTAACACAAAATGCCACTATGACACAAAAGACGCCTAATTTGAAAAAAACCTGGATCAGTTGATGTCAGAATAATCAAGACCTCAAAAGAATAAATGTAAAATCAGACATTTTCAACAATGAATGCAGTGAAGAACTCACTAATCAACACTTACAGTGTCTTCGTCTGGCCGTCACACCTTCCTATGCTCACATTTAAGGACAATGGTGACACAATGAAGGTGTCACATCTATTAAGACAGAAATAATGTCCATGTACAGAAAATTCATCATGTACTGCACCCTCTTTGTTGGGGGGGAATAAGTGGACCTGTGTCTGTTTCTGGCTCTACTCCTTTAATTTTTCTTTCCATCAATCAGTCCTGCTCTCTCTGATCTGTCTCTCTCAATATTAACCCTCCTGTTGTCCTCGAGTAAAGGAAGGAAGGGAGGAAGAAGGAAGGAAGGGAGGGAGGGAGGGAGGGAGGGAGGGAGGGAGGGAGGGAGGGAGGGAGGGAGGGAGGAAGGAAGGAAGGAAGGAAGGAAGGAGGGATGGAGAGAGGAAGGAAGGAAAGGAGGGAAAGAAGTAAGGAAGGAAAGGAGGGAGGAAGGAAGGTAGGAGGGAGGGAGGGAAGGAAAGAAGGAAGGAGGGAGGGAGAAAGGAAAAGAGGAAGGGAAGAAGGAAAGGAGGGAGGAAGGAAGTAAGGAAGGAAGGAGGGAAAGGAGAGAGGAAGGAAGGTAGGAGGGAGGAAAGAAGGAAGGAGGGAGAAAGGAAGGAAAGAGGGAAGGGAGGAAGGTAGGGGGGAGGAAAGAAAGAGAAAAGGAGGGAGGAAGGAAGGAAGGACAGAAGGAAGGAAGAAAGGGAAGAAAGGGAGAAGCAGGGAGGAAGGACAGACGGAAGGAAGGAAGAAGGGGGGGATGGAGGAAGGAAGGGAGGAAAGAAGGAACAGTCCAAACAGACGGGGTCAATTTGACCCGGGAAGACGACGCAAAGGTTAATACAGCTGACAAGAAGACAGACTACAGGTGTATTTTGTTGGGTTTGTGTGTGTGTGTGTGTGTGTGTGTGTGTGTGTGTGTG
Organism: Scomber scombrus; assembly: GCF_963691925.1. NCBI lineage: Eukaryota > Metazoa > Chordata > Actinopteri > Scombriformes > Scombridae > Scomber > Scomber scombrus. The sequence goes on along the minus strand of NC_084974.1, from coordinate 29,966,616 downwards.
TGTGTGTGTGTGCGTGTTGTGTGTGTGTGTGTGTGTGTGTGTGTGTGTAGGTGTGTGTAGGTGTGTGTGTGTGTGCAGTGTCCTAAAACTCTGACATATTGTTGCAGACTGGAAGTTCAGATTTCTGCCCAGGTTATATGAGATCAGTGTATTGTTCATAAGTTTCCTTTCAGCTCTCTGTTGGACGCAGCTGTGAAGTCTTAATATGATTTGTGTGACTCAAATTGTCTTGAGGTTACTTCGTCCTTCCAGCCAGATGTCCATCTTTAGACACTGTTTTATAGTTTTTACCCTTCAAAACTCCACTGTGGTCCAAAAACATTATGTGTTTAAAAAAAACTTCCTTCCTTCTGTCCTTCCTTCCCTCCTTCCTTCCTTTACCTCCTCCCTCCCTCCTTCTCTTTTTTCTTTCCTCCCCTACCTTCCTCCCCCTCTCCTTTCCTTCCTCCCTCCCTCCTTCCTTCTTTCCTACCACCCTCCTACCTTCCTTCCTTCCTTCCCTCCTTCCCTTCCTCTTTTCCTTTCTCCCTCCCGCCCTCCCCTCCTTCCTTCTTTCCTCCCTCCTTTCCTCCCTCCCTCCTACCTTCTTTCCTCCCTCCTTTCCTTCCTTCCTTCCTCCTTCCTTCCTTCTTCCTCTCTTCCATCCTTCCTCCCTCCTTTCCTTCCTTCCTCTTTTCCTTTCTCCCTCCTTCCTTCTTTCCCTCCCTCCTACCTTCCTTCCTCCCTCCTTTCCTTCCTTCCTTCCTTCCTCCCTTCCTTCCTTCTTCCCTCCCTCCTTTCCTTCCTTCCTTTCTCCCTTCCTTCCTCCTTTCCTTCCTTCCTCCCTTCCTTTCTCCCTCCTTCCTTCTTTCCGCCCTCCCTCCTACCTTCTTTCCTCCCTCCTTTCCTTCCTTCCCTCCCTTCCTTCCTTCCTCCATCCCTTCCTTCCTTGACTCGAGGACAACATGAGGGTTAAAAAAGTTTAAAAGTGTGTTCCATGAACCGTCTATCATCACTGAATCTCAGCTTTAGCTTTTAAACCATCCGGCTCATCGTTAAACGGATCACACAAAGAATAAACAAGACAAATCTGAGCAGAGTGAAGGAGAGCGCTGCTGTGAATTGAACAGCTGGAGTGTCATGTGTTTAATTTACCCCCCACTTAACCTTTTCCTCCTTCTCTCCTCACCGTGTCGCTGCCTGCCTCGCTCTTAACTGCCCCGTTTTACCCCCTGCTCTGCCCGAGTGTGTTCCTGTCATTTATTTACTCCCTGTTAGACGCTGCTCGTGTTTAGCATGTTAGCATGTTAGCATGGTGTGTTGGCCTCTTCTCTACTTTGAATTACCAAGAGGGGATGTGGGAATATTTGGTGGCATTAGATAATAATAATTCAAGGGATCACCAACTTCATTAGTATTCAGCTGTCTGACAAAGAGTCGTTCTGATATAACCAACAGGAGCAGCCTAGTCAGGAATGTTTAAATAAAAAAACAGGGAGGTTTAATATTTGTCACTTGTCCCTCTTGCAAAATAGTTTCAAATGTTTCAAATAAGAGTTAATAAATAAGATGTTTAACTAACTAATCCCTTTGTTGCACTTCATACCCATCTCTCTCTCTCTAGTCCCTTATATCCTGTCTGTCTCTTAACTGCACACTGTCTAATTAAAGGCAAAATTGCCATAAAATCCTCCAAATCATAATCTTACAAAAAATAAAATGGGCATCATGGTTCATCTCTTATCAAGGTTGCTGCAAATGTGCTCAAGCAAAGTGGCAATACACCAGAATCAATATACAGGTCAGTGACAAATAAGCACTGGCAAGATGAGCAATTCAAAAATATCTTAAAAAATAGTTTTAAAAGCAGCATCAGGTTTGTTAAAATGTACATTTAGTATTTTTGTTGGTTTTATATCATTTGAAATGACATTTGCACCATTTTTTTACCAAAAGTAAGACTGAATGCTCCTGAAAATGTCAAATGGTGTAACCACAAAAGAATGATAATATTATACAGTATATATGTATCCACCTACAAAGTATTTAAGTGTACTGATACAAAAAAATACTTCATTTCAAAACATTTGGGGAATATTTCTATATTTAAATGTTAATGCATTTTGTCAATATTGAGCAGGACATGTACTAAATAATTTGTGACAAATTATGTAAAATGCAAAAGTAGATTATATTTATTCCACATTTATTTTCCTTCATATAAATCAAATTTCTATGAAAAAAAATACCGGTTGCACCAATTGGACACTGCATTACATCATTGACCCATATACAGAGTTTGACGACAATATGAAAAAAATAAAATGCTACAATCCTCTTCTTTGTCCTTTACGTTGCTTAATATGGTTAAAAAGAGAAGGCTGGCTATTTTATATATGTTTCTTATTGTGTGTGTGTGTGTGTGTGTGTGTGTGTGTGTGTGTGTGTGTGTGTGTGTGTGTGTGCTAACTCTACACATACTGTTATGATGCTCTCTTATAAGTCTGAGCAAAACACACACACACACACACACACACACACACACACACACACACAACTTTGCTTCATTTCAACTCGATGTTACTAGGTGGAGAGAAGCATTTCAATGCTACAAACAAACTAACACTAACATGCATCACTCTGCACAGAGGAACTCAAACATGCAACTGAAGGAACAATAATACCCCTTTTCCACCGAGCTGGAGCCAGTGCTGGTTCGGAGCCAGATTCGACTAAGCACCGGCTCTTTGTTTTTCCACCGCCAAAGCTCCAGCCCCGACCCTCAGAACGGGAGCCAGAGCGAGCACCAACTCTTTGCTGGTCTAAAGCAAGAACCGATTACGTCAGCGGGCTGGGCTAATGTTTATTAGCCGGCTAGCGGGGCTAACGTTTATTAGCAGACTAGCGGGGTTAAAGTTCATTAGCTGACTAGCGTGGCTAACTGTCATTTACAGAGGGTTAAACATTTGTTGATTAAAAGCACTATTTTTTATCATTTTTTGCCAGAGCTGTCTTCTTCTTCTTCTTCATTTCCGGCAGGCTAGATGCCTTGCAGCATGTTGCTGCCTCTCACTGGTGAATCATGGAAGTGCTTCAAAGGCGCACGCTGGCTACGTTATACAGTGACGTAATTGCGTGGCTCCTTGTCGGTGGAAAAGCAACAGGTTCGTAAGAGGTGCTCAGGTTAGCACCAACTGAGCACTTGCTCTAGCACCAGCTCCGAACCAGCACCTGCTCCAGCTTGGTGGAAAAGGGGTATAAGAAATACATTTTTTTGAGTGGAGGTGGACTTTAAAGCGTCTTTCCAAACCTAACAAGACTAAAATTGTCAAGTTGTGTTGCGCCTTCTGTCCTTCGTGTGTTTACTCTCCCCAAACAGCCGACGCACCAACTGTACATGAGCTGTAAGTCAGCTATCAATGGACACACCAACTGTGTCCGTTGGAGCGTGTCTGTGTGTTTGAACCCAGAACTCACCACACTCCCGTCTGTCCTTTTCTTCCTCGTCTGTGTGTGTAAACTCCGGAGATACGCACACATCTTTCACTCAAGTTGAGACATTTTCAACTTTGCAGACGTGTCTTTGCATCCATTGCACCACCTCTGAAATTCACTTTGTGCACAGTGAGGGTGAACGCTGTGTGAGCTCTGTAATGTAATATGTATTCATGTGGGGGGGATTTCTCCTTCCAACTCAATATATCAGCTATTGTCAGCCTTTAAAAGGAAAAGTTCTCATCACAGAGAGACGACTGAACAGCAACAAAATAAATCTACTGCATTTAAAGCTGTGAAGTGTTATTTTCTTTATCGTCATTTTTTCTCTGCTATTTCTCTTTCTTTAGAATATAAACACACACAGACACACACACACACACACACACACACACACACTTCAGTGATTGAGTTGTGTTGGAGCTGCTGAACTGAAACAGCTGGCTGCCTCTTCCTTGATAGCCTGAGCTCGCTGTCTTCTTTCTTCCTCCTCTATACGTCTTACACACACACACACACACACACACACACACACACACACACACACACACACACACACACACACACACACACACACACACACACACACACACACACACACACACACACACACACACACACACACACACACACACACACACACACACACACACAGGTCAGAGTGTCTGACAGATTGTCCAGATTGACAACACTGAGGCAAGTTTCACAGAAGCATCAAACAGCAGCAGCCTTCCAGCATTCACAGCAATGAGGTGTGAGAAATTATCTTTTCACAAAGGCACAAAAGCTCGATCGCTTTGCTTCACCTCATGTATGTTTTCCTTTCAGAGAGCTGGACACAGTGTATTAGAGTCAGCCTTGTGGCTCATTTGTTCCTCGTAACAAAAGCATTTTTCTCCATAAAACCACCTTTAAAGCTGCTCTTACCTTTCTTGCATTTCACACAGCACCTTGAAAACAACCCCCCCCCCCGCACTACCTTCCCCTCCACCGGCAGCTTTCTGCTCGTCCAAACTCTCCATTAAGACACAAAACCCTCATTTAATACTGCTGTCTGCACCTGTTGCACCTGTTTTCAATCTATTGCACTGTGCACACAATTTAGTACCCACTATTTGGGATCTTAGTAAATCAGGCCCTTAGACTTAGAAAGTCAGTTTATTCCTTTTTGTATTATGGATTTTTTATCTAATTGTGAAGGTTTCATATCTGCACAACTTTACCAGAGTCTCTGTGTGTGACATAATCTCAGCATAAAGTCTGGACGGCATTATAGTGTCCTGTATTCAGGTCTCATAAATTAATGCTTTCAAACATCTGGTGTAAAACCTGCAGGTGGAATATTCTTATAGGTTCCTGTATAGCACTTATAGACCAAGACATACTTTAAATGGTCGGTTGAACCAAAGCACAAAAATATAGTTTTGCTCTTGTTTAAAATGAGTATCCAGCCATGTTGAGGGTTTAAAACTAGTAGGTTCCAAGGCAACAAAAACAAAAAAATGTCCACATTTGCACTGTACAGAACTGACTGGACTCCCCTTATCTGCTTAAAGGGCTACTCCACATATGTCTTTTTGCTCCGGGTGGTTCAGCCGTTACTACGAGCGATGTCTCAGTGCTGAGTCTGAGAGTGTGAGATGTTTATAAAATGTACCGGACAGATTTGAAGGGACAGACAGCTTCTGGGTGCTGGGAGCCCTGGAGGAGAGAGCCATGAATCACACCAGATTCAGCTCTGATCCAGAGCAGTTTACTGGCAGGAGGAGAGCTCAGAGTTATTTTAAACTTTGAGCAGCAGTAACAGTGAAAGCCCAAGCTGTCTCTGTGGCGACTGACTAGGCAGACTTTGGGGTGTGTGTCAGTTTTTATGAAACGACGTCATCATGCAGAAACCTAAGTCAGGTCACATGGGGAAAACGTTTTTAGAGGAGCTTGAGAAAATGGCTCAAGTGGCTACTACAAAACTGTGACACATCTTGGCAAGGCTTAACAAAAGATATTTAACAGCTGTAAAAACACCCCAAATGTCTTTTACTCTGATATTTGATGACTTTTCCTAAATACGCCCAAAAATGCACAAAAATGAAAAAAATTTAATGAATAGTTAATAGTTTGAATAAGATAGTAGTTATGAGGATTTCTTTGTATGATGTAGCGGTGAAGACTGATGGCTGTAATGGTTATACAATAAACCCCACAGCTCCATAAAGTTCTTGTCATTTTCACTTTACATATAAAATAACATTTCAATCATTATTGCTATGTTATATTTTCATGTCTGAGGTAAAATAGGACATGATATTGTGTGATTGTCAGAGTCAGTGTAATCAGTAGTGTAATGTGCATGAGTGAAAGACTGTGAGGTGTTGGTGCAGTGCATTAAAACAAAGAGGAAGAACTCAAGAAAACATCAACTAAATCAAAAAGTTGTCTGTATCTGCTCTCGCCCAGACTTAAATAACCTGAGTACAGCCTCAGGTGTTCCCAGTTGTGATAACGATCACCTGCAAAAACAAAGCAGGCCCCCCATTGAGTTGCACAACAAACAGAGCTTACTTAATTTTTAGGTTTTGAATATATATGAAACTCTGCTGTGAAGCTGCAGCATGATGTTAAAAAAAAACCCAAAACATAGAATATCAGACTCAAGCTTTAACAAGATGGCACTGGACCACTTTTAACCCTCCTGTTGTCCTCGAGTTAAGGAAGGAAGGGAGGAAGAAGGGAGGAAGGGAGGCAGGAAGGGAGGAAGGATGGAAGAAGGAAGGAAAGTAAGAAGAAGGAAGGAAAGGAGGGAGGAAAGGAGGGAGGGAGGAAGGAAGGGAGAAAGAAGGAAGGAAAGGAGGAAGGGAGGAAAGGAAAGAAGGAAGGGAGGGAGGAAGGAAGGATGGAAGGGAGGAAGAAGGAAGGAAGGAAGGGAGGAAGAAGGAAGGTAGGAAAGGAGGAAAGGATGAAAGGAAAGAAGGAAGGCAGGGAGGGAGGAAGGAAGGAAGGAAGGAAGGAAGGGAGGAAGAAGGAAGGAAAGGAAGAAAGGAAGGTAGGAAAGGAGGAAAGGAAAGAAGGAAGGGAGGGAGGGAGGAAGGAAGGTAGGAAAGGAGGAAAGGAAAGAAGGAAGGGAGGGAGGAAGGGAGAAAGGAAAAGAGGAAGGGAGGAAGAAAGGAAAAGAGGAAGGGAGGAAGAAGGAAGGAAGGAAGGCAGGAAGGATGAAGGAAGGAAAGGAGGGAGGGTGGAAGGAGGGAAGGAAGGAAGATAGGAGGGAAGGAGGAAAGAAGGAAGGGGGGAGGGAGGGAGGGAAGGAGAAAGGAAAAGAGGAAGGGAGGAAGGAAGGAAAGAAGGTTAGAGGAAGGGAGGACGGAGGAAAGAAGGAAGGAAGAAAGGTAGGAGGGAGGGAGGAAAGAAAGAGAAAGTAAATAGGGGGGAAGGAAAGAAGGAACAGTCAAAAGAGATGGGGTCAATTTGACCCGGGAGGACGACACAAATGTTAAACAAAATATCACTGGACCACTTTTAAATGCATTCGTCGGTGTGAATGTGAGAAAACGTTCGGCTGGTAAAAAAGGATAAAAATGCTGAACATTTCCTCCAGGGACAAATTACTGTTGACATTTCAGTTTGTTACCTTAATGTGACACCTTTTTCTGGTGCAGTGCGTGTCACAAGACTTCATTAATTCAGTCTGTTTATCTCAAGTGTAATGCATTATGATTCATTTATTCCCCCCTCGTCACATTCTTCTTCCCACACAAGTCGTATTTAGGTGTTAAATGGAGCTATTAGTCTTGTCAATAGGATCTCAAACAAGGCTTATATTCATTTGGAGGGAGTCGATTAAAAAGAGAAAGAAAAAGGTTTTATTATTGATATCGTATATTGAATGTGTTTCTTTGTTATTATTCAAACTTTTTCATTTGTCATACTTTTATCTGGGGCTTTGTCTTTATTTCTTGATTTACATTTTACATTTAAATCCATGCCCCAGGCCACGCAGACAATTTGGCTGTTTTCACATCTGTTGATCCACCCAAACATACCTGAGGCTTACCAGATGTTGACTACAAAGAGCTATTTTAATGAAGGCTTATACAGAAAGAAGAAGAGATGCTATTCAGGCTTAGAAAGGTCAGAAATGTGCAAAGATTGAACATGTTTTTGGGGTCAGAATGTATCACGTCTGTGTCTAACAAGCCCAGCATTCATTCAACAATCTAAAAAAACAAGTGAAGAAGGAACACAGTGTTTATAAAGTTGAACTGTGTGATTAGTTTTTTATGCAGCTTCTGTAGTTTGTTGGATATTTATGGTCCACAGAGGATGAGGACTACTGACTCTGGAGATCAAACTTCTTCTCTTGCATCTCCAATAGCTCAAAATGTTCAATCATCCAGCAAAATATCTCAACATTTACTAGATGGATTGTTTTATCTTCTACTTTATTTTACATTGTTTTATTATTATCATTCTATAGTTTTATCTTCTTATCTTATTATTTGTTTGTTTCTTCTCTTTTAATCTAGTTTTTAGTCCACTTTTTATTAAATTAATCTCTCATTTTACTTCTATTTTTTCTTTTTAATTTATTTTAACATCATTTTTGTCCAGCTTGTATTAAACTGTTTCTCTTTTCTCTCTTATTTTACTTATTTATTTAAATATTTTATTAATTTACTAATTTTTTTCTTATTTAAGTTAAACTTTCTAAAATATGTGTATCACTTATTTTCTCTTGCATGCATTGGTCTTCATTTTTGTATTATTATTAGCTTGTCAATCAACTAATTGTAAAACACTTTGAACTGCACTAGCCTGTATGAAAGGTGCTCTATAAATAAAGTTTGATAGATGAAGTTGACATTTGTGGTTTAGTCTCAACAATTTGAGACTAAATTTGATGGATTGCCGTGAAATTTTGGTACAGACAAATTTCATATTCCCCTTCTGGATATATTTTAATCACACTGATGATCCTGATGTATTTTTACACTATGCCATCATTACGTCAAACTGTTGATTTATCCAGAACTTTGATTTATGACCAAATACCAGCAAAACTATGACATTCATATCAGCCTCAACTGAAAATGTTAACATGCTAAAAACACTGAAGTAAAATGGTATTTTGCTGCATGTCACACTACCTCCACTGTTACGCTGATGATATTTAACTGTATGTGTCTATTTAAGGATAAAAATAAGACTTCCAACAGGAGCTTTGTAGCTACTGCGAGATGCTATAGGAGACATTTATCTTACTCCAGTGATTAAATTCAACACAATGAAAAAATAGGACAAATTTACACTGTCTTGGGAATCACAAATTACCTGTTCTGCCATCTTATTTATACCCTTAGTTTCCTGTAATATAAAGTATAACTGCATCTACATAAAAGTGCTTACTCACATAGCTGCTACAAGGAGAATAATAAACCAAATAAGTTATAAAACATATTAATATATCAGTTGTTATTTTAAAACAATGAAACAGAACTATCTGTCTCCTGCAGATATTATAACACTGCAGTTATATTACTGGAGCTGAAGATGTGTGATACTTCAGCTCCAGGCTCAAAGTGAGGAGATATTGTCTAAAGAGAACAGTTTGTTCTGTAAGGCACGTACCTTAGCTGGATGAGGTGGAAAGTTTACTGTTACTTATTTAATAAAGGGAAGTAAACAAAAGAATTTAGTAGTTGCCTTGAGTCTGGTGTTGTTTATTGATGAAGTTACTGTATAAATGATGTGACTCAGAGCAAATCAATAAAGAAAAGAAATTAAGATGTAAGATGAGGCAGGTTCGTATAAATAAGTGAGCTGCAGTACACATCGTATTCTCTGGATGTTTTTATATTTCATTTAACCACTGCCTCAGTATTGAAACTGTTTACACTGAGAATCCAAACTTATCACAGGCAGCTGTTCTCCATGAACTACGTCTGCTACCACACACGTATCTGCTCTAAAGTCTCTGCTAAAGCCACCAAATAAATATTCACCAGGGAGAAGTGTACCGCTAACATCAGTCAGGCTAAACAGCCAATTAGCCGTGCAGCTGCAGCACATTAAACAGCATGTAAAGATAATTGGAAATGTTACTTCAGACCCATTAGATGCTGTTTTGGTCTTCAAATCCCAGAATCATGCGTGTCCATGAGTTAGCTACTAACAGGTGTCAATCAAACACAAACCCGCCCCTCCCAGCTGCTGTCAATCAAACACAGACTCTGATCCGCCCCTTCCAGCTGCTGTCAATCAAACACAGACACCGACCCACTCCTCCCAGCTGCTGTCAATCAAATACAGATCCGCCCCTCCCAGCTGCCGTCAATCAAACACAGACACCGGCCCGCCCCTCCCGGCTGCCGTCAATCAAACACAGACACCGGCCCGCCCCTCCCGGCTGCCGTCAATCAAACACAGACACCGACCCGCCCTTCCCAGCTGCTGTCAATCAAACACAGACACTGACCAACTCCTCCCAGCTGCTGTCAATCAAACACAGACCCGCCCCTCCCAGCTGCCGTCAATCAAACACAGACACCGGCCCGCCCCTCCCGGCTGCTGTCAATCAAACACAGACACCGGCCTGCACCTCCCAGCTGCCATCAATCAAACACAGACACCGACCCGCCCCTCCCAGCTGCCATCAATCAAACACAGACACCGACCCGCCCCTCCCAGCTGCTGTCAATCAAACACAGACACTGACCAACTCCTCCCAGCTGCTGTCAATCAAACACAGACCCGCCCCTCCCAGCTGCCGTCAATCAAACACAGACACTGATCAACTCCTCCCAGCTGCTGTCAATCAAACACAGACACCGGCCCGCCCCTCCCGGCTGCTGTCAATCAAACACAGACACCGGCCTGCACCTCCCAGCTGCCATCAATCAAACACAGACACCGACCCGCCCCTCCCAGCTGCCATCAATCAAACACAGACACCGACCCGCCCCTCCCAGCTGCTGTCAATCAAACACAGACACTGACCAACTCCTCCCAGCTGCTGTCAATCAAACACAGACCCGCCCCTCCCAGCTGCCGTCAATCAAACACAGACACTGATCAACTCCTCCCAGCTGCCGTCAATCAAACACAGACACCGGCCCGCCCCTCCCGGCTGCCGTCAATCAAACACAGACACCGTCCCAGCTGCTGTCAGACAGAGAGGAGCATACTAATTTTGCCCTAAAGACCTTTTTTCTTTGCTCTAATAATGAAAAATCTACCAACAATACATCTAAAAAGCATGCTGACGTTATTTTTGCAGGATAATTAAATGTGATTCCAGTTGGAGGTTTTAGGGGAAGTATCTCTCTAATGGACATTAACATTCAAAGGGGCTGAATAACACTCATGAAGTGAACAGCACCATAAACTTCAGACCTTTCTGTCAGATGAAGGGAAACTCCCAGTAAAATGTCAATAGGGGAGACCTCATTAGGATCCGCTAAGAAATCCTCCTCCATTATCATCATCCTCCCACTCTGCAGCTCTCATTAGCACATAATCTATCCAATCATTCAATTCCAATTCGTCTGATCATTAAATGAGCGGACTGCACCTTTTCATGTCAAATCGACTTTGCTGAAACAGGCAGAGGCGGAGGGTTCAGGCTCACGCTGCGATAAAGTCCCGGAGTTTCTCTTCCACTTTATCTCCCAGATTTGAATGTGTTTGATTCAAGTTTTCAGAAGGGGGAGAAGCATTTTAAGATGGCTGTTTGGTGTGAAGCACCACACTGTGCTGCTGCTCCTCAGAGGAGTCATGCTGCAAATCAAGCACAGCTCACTAGGGACATCAGCCGTACTGACACTTTAAGAGTGGGCTTGATTCTTTGAAATTCAGGGCTCATTTGTTGGACGTTGTGAGCTTGTGAGTTATATCTTAACCCTGATGTGAATGAAGTAGACAGGACTTATATATGTTAGGGGAAAGTAATGGGAAATAAAAGGTAAAAATCATTTCAGTCATATATTTCAGTTAATGAAAGAGGACTTGTAAGCAACTGGGTTATGAAGACCAAAGTCAGAGAATATGCATGCACTGTGTGTTTGTGGGTGCACCTCCAAGCGTTCTTCCAAAACTTTTAAAAAGGACTAAATTTTCATGCCTGGAAGGGAGATGCATTCATCACATATTGTATGTAGGCCAATATATCTTCATGTAGCTGAGGCTGTGACTAATGTTTATTTTATAAGTCAGTGGCTTCCATGAGCACAGATAAGCTGCTTTGTTGCTCAGGAGAGCAGAGGGGTTTTATGGCTGTTAGACATTTAAATTTCAGGAGTTTAAATGATGCTGTTATGCAGACAAGCAATGTTTTGAACTACAGGTGGACGCTGAATTCATTTAATGTATCGATACGAGTAAAATTGGGTCAGTTAGAGGGTTGCAATGTCGATTTTAGAAAATACTGCCATGTTGGAGAAATATTTCACAGTGGAAGTTCTTACATCAGTTTATATGATAGAAGTGCTTAAAAATGCAGATGATTAGTTAGCGACAAAATGGGAGGCTGGGACATTAGAGAGTGTGCGGTATAAAGTAAATGCTGATATTTTGACATCTTTTTAGCTCTGTTTTGGTCTCCACCAACTCCTTAGAAACATACCTGCCTGGTTAGGCCTTTACAGACCAGGATAATATATTTCATGCGATTAATTTTTGTTTTTTCAAGCTGTTTTTTCTCTTCCACAAAGCACGAATATTGTGTGGCAAAAAAAAAAACGACTTAAAAAAAAACAGTATTTAGAATGAAGTTGATTTTCTGAGTTTTGACACAGAATAAAGTCATCAACCAATCAAGAAGTGAAATCTGCAGAGATGACTGTTTATTGTGAAGACCCATATATATCATGCTGTAAGTGTTTCAAACCTTATTTACCATATCTACATTAATTGATCAGCTCTCAGTCGGTGTGTGAGCTCGTCTGTTTCACTGCAGGCGGACAGGAGCGCTCACTCGCTACGGTGGGAGTAAAGCAAATGAGTAAATATATTGATTCATGTATCATCATATGATTCATCATATATTCACAGTTTCGTGTTGTTTATTCGTTACACCCCTGGTGTGTCGAGGCCTTCAGGCAGCAACACACTTCTTCTTTCATTGCCAACTTTGACCGTGGGCTGTTTGCTGCTCAGCATATCTTGCAAAGTCGGTTTATCAGCACTTGTTTGCTGATTTTTGATTATTCTCTGTGGGTTTGTCAATGCAAGTAACCCCACACACATTACATGTAGTCATCTGAGTGGTTGTAAGTAGGAAAGCTAATACAGTTTTAAATTTTGTAACATATACTTATAATTTCCCCTACATTTAGCCTAGCATTGCATCAAAGTAATAACCATCATTTGCACTTTAAAAGACAGTTTGATGGTCTATGTAATCATAAATATTTCCTACATCACTATCATCAGACTATATATTTCCTAAGTAGCTGCAGAGGGACCAATAAGTCTATATGCTCCCGATCAATAAACATTAACATTTAGTATTTTCCTAATTAAGCATTTAGTGTTTATCATCGTTGTCAGGGTGAAATGAGCTTTAGATATCCCACTGCAGCTGAAGCTCCGAATGATGTTTATTTTATTAGCTGCTGTTGTTGACGTCTCCCCTTCACGACACACTGCAGAGTGAAATCTGTAACAGTACTGAGTTCAGATCAGCTCAAGAGTTTCCACCCTAACTGAAAATTGTATGTATATAAGCAAACAGATGATGTGTGTCAACATACATAATTAATCAGAAGACTGTCCTCCCGAATAAACCCCACAAAAGTTGTAATATTAATTGCCCAAAAACAACCTATGTGTTATGTTTGAGTGTAGCAGCTGTAGTAATTGTGACTTCGAGCAGTGGTGCAGTTGAATGACAATGAGTTGAATGTGTATGTGGACAGATTTTCTCTTAATCCGACAGTGGACTTTGCCACAGGAGATCGCTGCTTGTTTCCTGTTTCCAACCACATTGGGAACAGTTGAAACAGTTTTACCTTTCTGGGCGGCGTTCAGACCAAGATGAGATCTGTGTGAAAGAACGCAGCTCTACCATTTCATTGAATGTAGGCAGTGTGTTGACATGAATACATAGTTGTAAATACATGCTAGAGCACATTACTGGTGGATTACTTTTTAATGTGAACACTGTATATGCCTGTTTACCTTGTGATCACAACAATGAAAGATTGCGTCTGTGATCATTTTTCCCGAGTTGTAAAATCCGTAGGTCTTTAACCCTCCTGTTGTCCTCGAGTTAAGGAAGGAAGGGAGGAAGAAGGAAGGAAAGGAGGAAGAAGGAAGGAAAGGAGGGAGGGAAGGAAGGAAGGGAAGAAAAGAGGGAGGAAGGAAGAAGGAAGGAAGGAGGGAAGGAAGAAGGGAGAAAAGGAGGGAAGGAGGAAGGGAGGAAAGAGGGAGGAAGGAAGGAAGGAGGGAAGGAAGAAGGGAGAAAAGGAGGGAAGGGAGGAAAGAAGGAAGGGAGGAAGGATGGAGGAAATAAGGAATGAAGGAAGGTAGGAGGGAGGGAGGAAGGACGGATGGACAGAGGAAATAAGGAAGGAAGGAAGGTAGGAGGGAGGGAAGAAAGAAGGAAGGAGGGAGGGAGGGAGAAAGGAAAAGGGAAGGGAGGAATGTAGGGGGGAGGAAAGAAGGAAGGGAGGAAGGAAGGTGGGAAGAAATGGGGATGGAGGAAGGAAAGAAGGAAGGGAGGAAAAAGATAAGGAGGGAAGGAGGAAGGAAGGACAGATGGAAGGAAGGGAGGAAAGAAGGAACAGTCAAAACAGACAGGGTCAATTTGACCCGGGAGGACGACACGAAGGTTAAATGCATTAATCTGTAGCTCCAACTGGACTTCCCCACCACCGCCGTCTCTTGTACTGTTTGAGGGTTAACATCTGAAACATTAATCAAGGTTTAATCACACATGTATTGATTAGTTAGATCAGCTTTTGATGCTTTCTAAACAGATCTGTGGTTCAAAATTTGGTATAGACACTTTTCAGTCTAAGAAACATACTGTGAGGGTGTAGAGTATGAACAGTATGAAAGGGTTAACATACAGTAGCTTTGTGTTTATTACCAAAGGTACAAAATACTGAAACATGCTCACAGTGAGGTTTGTACAGGAGCATCATTTATGGGAATTGTAGCTGTTTGAGCACCACAAATGAAGTTATACAGGCAGTAAATATGTTGGGAGTAGAAATATCAAACCTTCAAAAAAGCACCATAAACTATCTGCATAGCTGAGTCACCGTTACGGGTAAGTGGAGGAATATTTCGTGCCTCGTGAAGGCCACTTGCAATAAATCATGTCGGCTTTAAGAAAAGAGATTCCAGGTGAAGCCAGTTAAGCAAACCGATGTTGTGACTTTTAAAAATGAGTTTCTTTCAAACAAACACACTTTCCTGCCCTGCTGTGACCGGTTTTTAACACGATCATTGTCTCTGTGGTTGAAATGTTTCTTCTTCCCTGAAAGCCATATCGATTCATTTAAATCATCTACATTTAGACTATCGATCGGCAGACTTCTGCACTGTCGCTTGATAATAGTTTGTCCATTAGTCTGTCTCGCTGCTTTGTTCTGAACAGACGGCTGCTCTTTTGTTGACCCGAGTTCATTAAATGTTGCTGTTTGCAGTCGCTGAAAAAGGGACTTCAGCTTGTGCAAGTTGTCAATTTGAGGTTAGAGAAAAGAGAGTAAAGGCCACTCGGCTGCATACCTCCATCATTTAACCACCGGCTATCTTGAATTCTTTTGGCTTTGATAAAGTCAACAACTCTTTCATTGAAGCACCCTGATGGATAACGCTCTATGCTCCTCCCAAGTTATTTTGCAGAAATAAACTTTTCTTGACTTACTTAGTTTTTAAAGTTTGTAGCCTCTAACTTATTAATATATATTTATATTGTTAAATGTCAGCAGTGGTGCAAACATTTACTGACACACTGCAGAGTTTCGTATATTCACCTTACAGCCAGATAAGTTATTGATGATGTAAAGTTAACCCTCCTGTTGTCCTCGAGTCAAGGAAGGAACGGAGGATGAAGGAAGGAAGGGAGGGAGGGAAGAAGGGAGGGAGGGAGGAAAGAAAGGATGGAAGGGATGAAGAAGGAAGGAAAGGATGGAAGGAAGGAAGGAAAAGAGGAAAGAAGAAGGAAGGAAAGGATGGAAGGAAGGAAAGGAGAAGGAAGGAAAGGAAGGAGGGAGGAAGGAAGGGAGGAAAGGAAAGAAGGAAGGCAGGAAGGTAGGAGGGGGGAAAGAAAGAGAGAAGGAGGGAGGGAGGAAGGAAGGAAGGAAGAAAGGGGGATGGAGGAAGGAAAGACGGAACAGTCAAAACAGACGGGGTCAATTAAACCTGGGGAGGACGACATGAAGGTTAAATATGACGTCATTTCGGTTGAGCAAGGTTTAAGATTGGACTATTCTTAAATCCTCTGTGTGTGTGTGTGTGTGTGTGAGTGTATGTGTGTGTGTGTGTGTGTGTGTGTGTGTGATGTTTACATGTATAGGGGATATGATGTTTTATGTGTATATATTGTGCGTTTGTGTTTATGGCCTGCAGCCTCCCCGCTGGTTGTTAGTATATCATAAATACAATAACACACAAATAAATAATGCATCATAAAGAGCATCTGGTCTTGGTATTGTGGAACCGTTGCATTATTAAAGCAGCGCTGGAGGTCAGTTTGGATGAAAGCACAGGACGGACAAGCCAAATAAACATTTTATTGTGTTAGTGTCTGAATTCCTCAGAGGTCAGATGACACATTGTTCAGGAAGACATTTATCAACCGACTGCAGAGTGAACAAACAATGATTAATTCATGTTACTCTAGTTGAGTCCAAGTACAATATGTGTCTGTACAGTTTCTGTTTGATGTTCAAACCACAATTACATCCTGACTAACAGTGTTGGGCAAGTTCCAAAGTGTAATATATTTCATATTACTAGTTACTTGCATTTGAAAGTAATACGTTTCTTTACAATAGTTCCTTCTGTGTAGAGTAAGTTAAGTTAGTTACTCATTACTTTTTAGTTACTTTCACCAAAATAAACATTTAGGGCAAGGCATTATGAAATAAAGGCGCGCAATATTTGTTGCTGTGCACTCTCTCCAGGTGTTTCTTGAGGTTACTTGTACTATTTTTCCCTCGGCCTCCCTCCAACACATAAAGTCCACCTTACTATGAGGTTCTTATCCTTTTTTGTGACAAATTCAAAATACTGCTAGTATAACCATTTAGAAAGCGTTGAATCATCAGTTGTTGCCGTCTTGCCATCTCCAAACCAAACCGTCTTCTTCTTCTTCTGTTGATTTAAAACCATATTCTTCTTCTTCTTCTTCTTCTGTTGATTTAAAACCGTCTCCTTCTTCTTCTGTTGATTTAAAACCGTCTTCTTCTCCTCTTTATTTACAGCTGTTGCGTCTGGGTTGTTTTTTCGAAACCTCCGCCTGTGCGACAGCTCGGATTATAAGGCGTTACCGGACTCAGTAACTGTAATAATATTACCACAATATAGTTAGTAACGCGTTATATTACTGCGTTACTGCCTAAATGTAACATACTACTGTAACACGTTACTTTTGCAACACGTTACCCCCAACACTGCTGACTAATGATTAATTTTATTTTTTTTGTACCATGGCCTTGATTGTTCCTTTAACCCTCACATACACTTATACTTATAATTAGTCTCTACACTGATTCACATTCATAAATTCCCCGTCAGTCATTAATACATGTTTGATTAATCCTTCTGTTCCATTAAAAGAAATCAACAATCACTATCTTACGGTGCAGGAGACCATTTTATAGAATATGATGAATACAACATGTTTGAATGCTTAATAAACATAAGTCAAATTTGTACATTTACATATATAAAGATGTCTCAGCTGCACAAAAATGTATGTTAAACTGTGGGTCACATTAGGAAGAATCCAGCTAAAATAAATGTGTATAGGTGTTTTTACAGCTCTTAAATGTAAAAATGGGTCAAATTTGATCTTGAAAAGTGTGTAAGAGTTAAAACTTAAAGCAGCTATAGTCAAAAATCTAATAGTAGTAATATATAAATTATAGTGTGTAATTTCAGAGGTTTCACTCGTAATGATGAATCTGCAGAGAATTATCAGTGAATCTTCAGCTCTACTCGGCTTCAGCTTTCAGCTCATTGTTTAGCTGTCTGGGTCCAACTTTACTGTTTTGGTTCACTCTCAGCGCTCTCATAGTGTCGTTTTAGGCCACAAGAGGCAGCTGTTTCATAGAAAAAGCTGTAAAAAGCTACTGTACACTACCTGCTCAGCACCAACAGAAGCAGTGTAGACTAGCTGGTGAACATAGTGGAGAATTTAACAACTACAGAGCCAGATATTTCCCTTAGGAGTTGGTAGACAGCAGAATCAGAACTTCTTTTCGCTGTAGTTTTTCTACAATTTTAACATTTCCAAAGGTCTCTAGCTGCAGCCATTAATGACATACACACACACACACACACACACACACACACACACACACACACACACACACACACACACACACACACACACACACACACACACACAGCCTCCTTTCTCTACATCTGCACACTAAAACAAATGAACCCAATTCACAATAACTGGCGGCACATCTCTCAGCTTTGGGAGGCGTCGGCAGCCGGTAAGCCTCCGCTGTGAAGAAGGTTTTGTCAGTGAGGATGCGAGGAAGTGTCTTTTCAATGCAGAAACAAAAAAATAGAAAAAATGAAAATGCCCGCTTCAGTAGCACCGCTCTTATCCGCCACCTCAGAAAAGCTTAATCTCATTTCCACACTTGACTGTGTGAACAAGTCTGTGCCGTTTCCTGTTGTTCTGCCTCTTCAGAAGTCAACCAGGGAGAAGTTTATGAAGAGGCCGAGCAGGAGGAGAGGGCGGCGGCGGCGGCGGGGGGGGGGGGGGGGGGGGGGGGGAGGAGGAGGAGGAGGTCGGGGTGAACTTACAACTCACAGAACGCTGACATCAGAGAGCAATGATCACCTCCTGAGTCTTGTGTCCGTTTAGCTTTTTGTGAATGGATTCCTTGGAGGAAATCCTGGACATGGTTTTTAATTTAGTTTTTGCTCCACTTCCTCCTGGAGAGCCTTCTTATCTGATCTTACTGGGTAATGCCTTTAACACAAAACTTAGATTTGGTGTTATATTGATCGTACTGTACAGTCCAGTTCAGTGTGTGTGTGTGTGTGTGTGTGTGTGTGTGTGTGTGTGTGTGTTAAGAGGAAGAAGAAATGCTTAATCATGTTTATTTCTGGGGATTAGAAATATATTTATTTGTTAGTTTTCAGTGAATTCAGAGTCATTTGCAGGTCAGAGAGGCTGATGAGGATGAGGGGAAATAAATGTTTAACGATGTTAAAACTTGGATCCAGAAGTTTGGACTCAAAGTGACTGGAAGCAGCCAACTCTGAATCTGGAACAACAAAGAGCCGTCAAAGCAGATCTGCGTTCCCCGCAGTGTCCGGTCATCTGTCGGGGAACAGTTTTCATTCCAGCCAAGCGTTTCAGCTGCTGACTTCGCTAATTAGAAGTCTCCCTCTTTGATTCACCATAATTAGTCAAATCAGCTGCTGCTGCTTTGGTTTTGATAAAACTCTGCAAATATTGTGACAGCGCAGCAGTGGAGAGCAGCGGCTAAACGCTGAGCTCACAGAAGAAGAACTAAGGACAGTTAATTAGATTAGTTTGTCAGGTGACGACAACATATGAACTTCTGGATAACTGGAAATTCCTACCAGAGAAGAATTATGGAGAGAGAGAGAGACAGAGAGAGAGAGAGAACGAGGGAACGAGAGAGAGAGAACAAGAACAAGAGAGAGAGAGAGAACGAGGGAAAGAGAGAGAGAGAACGAGGGAACGAGAGAGAGAGAACGAGGGAACGAGAGAGAGAGAACAAGAACAAGAGAGAGAGCGAGAACGAGAGAGAGAACGAGAGAGAGAACGAGCGAGAAGGAGAACAAGAGAGAGAGAACGAGAGACAGAACGAGAGAGAGAGAGAGAGAACGAGAGACAGAATGAGAGAGAGAGAGAGAGAACGAGAGACAGAACGAGAGAGAACGAGAGACAGAACGAGAGAGAACGAGAACGCAAGAGAGAGAGAACGAGAGAGAGAGAGAGAACGAGAGAGAGAGAACAAGAGAGAGAGAGAGAGAACGAGAGAGAGAACGAGAGAGAGAGAGAGATCGAAAGAGAACGAGAGAGAGAGAGAACGAGCGAGAACGAGAGAGAGAGAGAACGAGAGACAGAATGAGAGAGAGAGAGAGAACAAGAGACAGAACGAGAGAGAGAGAGAATTAACATCAAACTAACAAGAAACATGAAAAAGCAGAGTTTGAAACTAAGACTCAAAAGGTGAAGTTAAAGCCTCCCAGCATGCATTTGAGCAACAGGTTTATAGACATCCTAAAGTGGACATATTTCCCTCTGTTTACTTCATCTGCTGTTATTTCAGTCAGCTTTAGGAGCAGGTATTAGTAGAACATGAGTGTTGTGATTTGTAGGTTAGTTGACCCAACTTCAGATGGTCTTTTGCTCGGTGAAGCTAATATTAAATGCTGACTTCTTATAATAGACCTCTTAGTTTCCCCAGCTGTTTTTATTTGCCTGTGGCTGTACTTGAATATGACAACTCCCTTTGTCTGCTTCTTTTTTAATAACATTACATTTTAAATATCAATGGAGCCGATCTCACTGCACAGCTGCTGCCTGTCATCCACCTGGATTTTTATTTATTTAGTCAGATGATGATGTGATCGTAAAAATAACAAACAGAGCAGCTTTTTGGTAATGACTCCTGGTTAGTATTTATGAACTGTGATCATATTTCACACCACCTGTGGCTTCTGACTTCACAAACAGAAACTATGTAAATGAAAACAGAATTTACATATTTTGAATTTCAGCTGCATTAAAGCACAGAGTCGGTGATCATACAGAGCAGGAGACCGAACAGACTGTCTCCCTCTGGTTCTCAACACGTAGCCTGAGACTAAGTCAGTAATGTATTCAATGCATAATTAAAATTACATCTTATGTCAGTAGTGAATAAAAACATCCATCTCTTGTGTGGATGTCTGCTGTTTTGTTTACCCAACCATCTACCTCACTTTATTATTGACATTATTATTATTTCAAGTTTTATTCATACAGCGCTTTTACAGACACAGATATATTGTCAAAAAGAATTTACATAACAACAACAACAGAGCAGCAGGAAAGGCTGTGTTAAAATTGGAAAAGAAATGTATTAAAAATGTATTGTCTCACCTAAAAGCAGCTTTAATAAGACGATCATTAAATGACCATAGGGACAGTTTTAATGTGGATTGTGTTACTATATATCTCAGAAAAACTATTTTTTAAAGCAGCATCAGGTTTGTTAAAATGTACATTTAGTATTTGTGTTGGTTTTATATCATTTGAAATGACATTTGCACCATTCTTTACCAAAAGTCAGACTGAATGCTCCTGAAAATGTCAAATGGTGTAACCACAAAATAATGATACATATTACATGTTTTATCACCTACAGTGTATTTAAGTGGACTTATACTAATAATTACTTCATTTAAAACATGTAAATGTGTCCTGATCTCCATGGTTACCAGAGTAAATGTAATATTTAGAACAATTGTATTCCATTACCTTTATTTAATATAAAAGTTATAATGTAAGATCATGCCAAACTAGTTGATATGGTGTTTTATTGACAATTTACTGTTTTTAAGCAAGTTGAATTATTTGGTACAAAGTTTTTATGGTTACACCACTTAGACATTTTTACCATAATCCTTTAATATATTCTCTCAAAATAGATTAAAAGCAGAAATTTGAAGTTATTCATACGTTTATTTTCACATTTTAACCCCTTTAAATTTAAACTAAACCACATGGACACATAAAACATCAATGACCTGTCATCTGATTTCCTGCTGTCATCATCACTATGGCAACCAGGGAATGTGTCCTACCCAAATGTAAGCATGTCGTTTTGGGGCACTTGCTCAAATGACAGATTGTGTTTTTTTTCTCAGGTTGACAGTGTTTCCTGTTTCATTTCCTGCACCACTATCACTCTGACAAACTACAACATATATTCACTTCACCTGGTGACTGTGGAGACTGAACACAGCTCATTGTAATTGTCCTGAATCCAAGGCTCTGCTCTGAGTTTCAGAAGTGAATAAAAAAAGCCTTCAGAAGATAAAACACCTTTTTTTGTGTTTCCCAGATTGAACACAAGATAAAACATTCCCTTTCATTTCTTTATCTATTTTTACTCCTTTATACTGCAATACACGGCTTCAAGCACATTGGCGAGATGCATGTGTGTGTGTGTGTGTGTGTGTGGGAGTCTGTGTTTTCTTGATGAGGTAAAGTGATGCCATTAAAGATGAAGGTGTTTGTGTGTTTTTTCACAGTGGTTAAACAGGACTAGAAAAGGTCTGGGAATGTTTTTCAGCAGCATTTGACTGATTCACACATACATCTGAAACTATAAATTCAGTAGATGTTCACAGGATGCAGCCTAGAGCTCCTTCCAGCTAATTTACTCGCTCATTGAATTTTAAGCTGACACCCACAGCTGCACCTAAAACAGCATGAAAACATACAGAAAAACCAAGAGATGAACATATGGAGGAATGTCACAGAGGAGCTACAAGGAGATTTTGAATTATTTTGAAATGCACAAGTCCAGACTGACAATGTGTGATTCATATGTCAACAATACTTTAAACGTTTGCCAACTGAAGCATCTTTGGACTCCATGGAGAGTGTTTTTTTTTTTACCACTGTAATGAGGTGCTGGCAGGATGCAGGAAGCTCTGTGATGTATTTTATATCACTGTCGCCTGCTGTGTCTGAAAACTGCAAATGCATAACTGTAGACTTCTCAGTCCAGCGTTGAGTGTCCGGTGGTGATGGAAGGAGTAAACAATGTAAATAGAAGAATAGAAATATGACCAGCTAATGAAAATATGCTCGTTTAGCATGAGGCTGAAACACAACTTAACCTTAGTGTCGTCCTCCCGGGTCAAATTGACCCCGTCTGTTTTGACTGTTCCTTCTTTCCTCCCTTCCTTCCTTCTTTCCTCCCTTCCTTCCTTCCGTCTGTCCTTCCTCCCTCCTTCTCCATTTCTTTCCTTCCTCTCTCTTTCCACCCTCCATCCCCCTTTCTTCCTTCCTTCTGTCCTTCCTTCCTCCCTCCCTCCTTCTTTCCTTCCTTCCTTTCCTTCTTCCCTCCCTCCTTCTCTTTATTTCCTCCTCCTACCTTCCTCCCTTCCTTCTTTCCTGTCCTTCTTTCCTTCCTTCCTCCCTTCCTCTGTCCTTCTTTCCTTCCTTCCTCCCTTCCTCTTTTCCTTTCTCCCTCCTCCCTTCCTTCCTTCCTTTCCTTCCTCCCTTCCTTCTTTCCTTTCTTCCCTTCCTTCCTCACTCCTTTCCTTCCTTCCTTCCCTCCTTCCTTCCTCCATCCTTTCCTTCCTTCCTTCCTCCTTTCCTTCCTTCTTCCTCTGTTCCTTCATTCCTTCCTTCCTTCCTTCCTCCCTCCTTTCCTTCTTCCTCCCTTCCTTCCTTCCTCCTTTCCTTCCTTCTTCCTCCCTTCCATCCTTCCTTCCTTCCTCCCTCCCTTCCTTATTCCTCCCTTCCATCCTTCCTTCTTCCTTCCTTCCTCCCTCCCTCCTTTCCTTCCTTTTTCCTCCCTCGCTTCCTTCATTCCTTCCTCCCTCCCTCCTTTCCTTCCTTCTTCCTCCCTTCCATCCTTCCTTCCTCCCTCCATTCCTTCCTTCTTCCTCCCTTCCTTCCTTGACTCGAGGACAACAGGAGGGTTAAACTATATCAGTTCAATCATGGCTCAAGAAAGTTTTTGGTTCTTCAAAGATATATACCCACAGAGGTACAGTATATAATGTATTCTAGTCTACTCTATTCTAACAATAACTAGAACATGCTTTATGCCACAACCAAGCAAATCACCACATACCATCTACAGCTTGTCAATCACATCTGTATAAAATTCCAGAGCTAGAGAGTGTTTACTTTGTGGTGTCACTGGTGTCTCCAAACCTCTCCAAAACGTCTCCAAGTGGCCAAATTGTCCCAATTGCTTCGACTCACTTCTGTGACACAGAGAAAACATACTGAAGCATTACGATGACAAAAAAAAAACCTCCATTCCAAAACGTTGGTGTCAAAACATTGTTGATCATCGTTTTTTTGTCACAACATGCCTTCATTTGACGGGTGGCTGGAGGCGTCCACACATGTTTCAAAGTGGCCCAATTGACTCTTCTTCTGTCATGTGACAAAACAATAACAACAAACACACAGAATAACAATACATAGGATACAAACATGACAAACCATGCTGAGCTCAATTCATAACAGGGACTTTTTTTGAATATTTTTGGGGCATTTTTTGCCTCTATTGAAAGTACTTGGCATAGAGGCTGACAGGAAACAGGGGGAGAGAGAGAGAGAGAGAGAGAGAGAGAGATGATCTGCAGCAAAGGTCCCTTGCCGGAATCGAAGCAGGGACGCTTCCATTATGTGGCATGTGTGGAAACCTCTCGCCTACTGCAAAAAGCTGAAAACTACAGAATGTGTATAGAAAAACAGATATGAAATAACTCTACAGTAAAAAAAAATGTCTAAAAAATGTGTATTGAAAAAGAGGTAGAGAATAAACACACAGTAAAAAAAGAAAAGGTCTAAAAAATGTGCTACAAGCAATGATAGATCCAAGGCAGTCCCAGTCCCCATGTTCTGATCAGGGGCCATTGTGTACGGTCCTTTCTGTGTGTGCCAGGTGTTGAAACAGTCCTTCTGTACCTCAAAAGCACAAGAGCACATCACATGACACACAGCCAACCGGTGCTTTCAAGTGGCAAAACGCTCAGTTCCTTCTGCTTGTATCCATTCTTCTATTGAGGTACATCGAGTCCCTCTGCACAGCGCTGTAGCTTGTGTGAAGATGCTGGGTCAGGAGGTGAGGTGTTTCTCTTGTGAAAAGCTTGAGATGTTGACTCAGAGACTCGATCTGCCCGCTCCTGAACAAAGCTCTACATCATAGCAGATTCCCTCTGGGTTTGTTGATGGAAAACAGTCTGGTAACACTTCCTGGTCTTAAGGATGATGCTGTAATACCCAATTATTGCAATATGCTAAAAGGTCATTGATGTTTTTTTGTGTTCATGTGGTTTAGTTTAAATTTAAAGGGGTTAAAATGTGAAAATAAACGTATGAATAACTTGCACACATTCTTTTTTTGTGGACCCAGCATCAAATTTCTGCTTTTAATCCATTTTGAGAGAATATATTAGAGGATTATGGTAAAAATGTCTAAGTGGTGTAACCATAAAAACTTTGTACCAAATAATTCAACTTGCTTAAAAACACTAAATTGTCAATAAAACACCATATCAACTAGTTTGACATGATCTTACATTATAACTTTATATTAAATAAAGGTAATGTAATACAATTGTTCTAAATATTACATTTACTCTGGTAACCATGGAGATCAGGAAACATTTACATTATTTTAAATGAAGTAATTATTAGTATAAATCCACTTAAATACACTGTAGGTGGATAAAATATCTAATATGTATCATTCTTTTGTGGTTACACCATTTGACATTTTCAGGATCATTCAGTCTTACTTTTGGTTTTAAAAAATTGTGCAAATGTCATTTCGAATAAATACAAAAATACAAAATATATTTTTGCATTGATCATCTTTCCAACCCTTATTTGTCACTGACCTGTATAACGTCCATATTAACATTCTTATGAGTGGCTTAAACAGGTTGTCGGCAACCTGTTGGATGTTTAGAGGCTAATAATAAAGGCATGTAAAGTGCTCTACTGAAGTCTGAGTTAGTGTTCAGTTAAAGGCTTCAGAGAGCAGCAGAGCTTAAAGTCTGGATGTAAATTTATCTACAGATGGGGCCTGTCTTAAATTTTAGGAAGCTGAATCCAGCTTGACGCTTAGTGTTGATCTAATAGACCAGTCTGTGATGATCTGAGGGGGTTCTAGTGGGTTTATGAGGAATCAGCAATCCGGAGATGTATTTAAAATGGACTGTAAAAGTGATGGAAAGCCAACACAAGGTTTTAAGAATAGATGTGACGTGTTTGGATTTTATGTGAGCACCTTTTACAGCATTCTGGATGAGTTGTAGAAAGGCTGCTGAACACAGACGTGATGTATGACTCAGGTGTTTGCATGTGTGTGTGTGTGTGTGTGTGTGTGTGTGTGTGTGTGCTAACTGTTGGCTAAGGATGAACTAAATCCCTCTTGGCGGCCTTTGCTTGGCTTTGCTCAGCAGTAAAGGAGTGACTCAGGCTGACAACAGAACATTTGCAAGAAGCAGATCAGGTAGAGCTCCACAACTCCACTGCTCAACAAAAGAGACACACACACACACACACATGCATGCACATACACACACACACACATCAAGCAGCACAGGACAGGACAAGTGATGCAAAGTATGTGTATGTTCTGTCAAGAGTGGCACTTCAAGCGATGGAAAGACTTGGGCTGAGCTCTGTTTTTCGGTTTCATTCTTGATCTCTGCTGCACACATCGCCGCCACTTGTCTGCAGTCAGCATCGTCTTCATCATCACTCTTTCATCTCCTCTCTGCTGATTCCTGCTTCTGTCCTCTTTGGGTTGTTTACAATGTCAGCGATGTAAGACTTCACAGCTGCAAATTGCGACTTTTGATCTTTAGGCAGCTAAGTGTATTGTTAGTCCTCCCTCCCCCCTTCCTCCCTCCTCCTCCTTATGGGCTGAGCAGGTTTTCTGTAACAGCACTTGTCACTTATCTTCATGTGCTGTCTGTGTGAAGGTAATCTGGTGCCGTTCACATCCTCTCCAGAAACACACAGCAAATTGACTGCTCAGCCAGCCCTTTCTTCTCCTAAAGATGGAAGCACCCAGGGAAATCAACTGTGATGGTTATTGTGGTTTTGAAAAGGATTTTCTCCTTTCTGCCACACATTCAGCTTCCCCTTTACTTATTTCAGTCAGCTTTAACAGTGCTGTTGTTGCTGTGTCATTTATGCTTCGGCTATTAGCTTTAACTTTAACCCTTTACATATTGTACAGGGTCTAAACAGCCATAAATGTGATGACTTATCTTAATGTGACATTTTAACTGTTACACATTTGGATTTGAGTGTTTGACTCATATTTATTAGAAAAATTCAAAAAAGCATCATTAAAAAAAATAGTTTATTCACCCTTTCCTCTTCTTCACCCTCTTAAGTTTCTTTCCTGTTGACCACACTGCCTACTTAGCCTTCATTTGTTTATCCTGTTGTTATTACAAGTACAATTAATTATTGTGCCATGAACAATGTATATGAGATGTGCGGGATATTGGTTAATGTACAACATATAAACAGCAGTTGCAATGTTTTCTGTCTTGCTTTTTGTTTTAGCTATATTTGTTTTGTTCATTTTTTCATTTTTGCCAGAAAATCAATAAAAAAAACAGTGTTATGTAACGTTGGACCATCAACATAAAATGTAAAATCTAAAGAGTAAACTCTCTTCTCTCTGAAAGCATAATCAGGGATTAATCACCAGTGTATTAAAGACTGATGAGGTGTTAATGAATGGTTTGTGGCTCCAAAATTATGTACTGAGACTAATTATGAACAATATGTGAGGCTTAAAGAAACACTACCACACACATGCTGACCATGCACATAACACAACTTTTTATTTAAGTTTAAGCAGCTTAATGTCCCAATTTAAACTCATTATCTCATTTTGCAGATACAACAACCAAACACACATTCTTTTTTTACATTGGAAATCAAACATTGTAAGTTCTTCACCACACTGTTGCAGAAGTCGCCACAAATGTGCTTCACTGTCAGGATGTTCTGCTTTCACTATTCTGTCCAGTTCATCTCAAACCAGCTGGATGACTGTGCTGCTTCCATGATTTTCTGACTACCACCTTTGTTGTTTTCTTCTACAGTACTTCTGACAGCCTGGAGGTTTGTTTTGGATCATTATTATCTTGCTGTAGGATGGACCTCTGACCAGCTACTGTAGGTGTAGACCAGAGGATACTGCATGGCCCAGCAGGATGCTGCGGTAGCTCTCTATATCCAGCAAACGAGCCCCATACCGTCATTCTTCCTCCTCCATGCTTTCATACAGGCAGAGGGTTTGTGAGACCTGCAGGAGTTATTGGCAATAACTTTCAAGGCTTAATTTATGTCATTGCTGCAGAAAAGCTGTGAGTTGTTTACCCATTACTTAAACCCTGAAGAAAATGGAAAAAAATGGGTTGTTCTAAAAACCTTTGACTGGTGCTGTAATTTGAATAATACTAATATTATCAGCAATAATAATAGGGAGAGGTAAAATAACTCGTTTGATAGTGAGATTAAAAGGAAGGAGATAAGGTGTGTCTTATCTCTGACGGGTTATCTCAAAGTGGAAAATGATATTAGCAGCCCAGTCTCCTCTGGTTTGTCAATGTGACCGCTCATTCCAAAAACTAAGTTCAAATATTTGAAACTTTGCAAAGGTAAAGTTAGGTACTGGAGCACTTTAAAGTGGCATTTTCTGACCAGTAGCAGAGCTGTGAAGCATGTATGAAGCATGTAGGAAGCATGTGCACAAGGATGCAAAAGAATGTGGTAATGGAAGACGGATACCTGCCAATGTCATTGATCAACAGATGACAGTAATGCACAAAGAAAGGTAGAAATGTGCTAGTAAAAGCCAGTGATGAAGAGGAATGCTGCTCAATGCTGACAATGCAGGATTCATTGTATTCAAAGAATGGGTGAAGCATGTTTGATCAGCTTTAAAGATACCCACAATACATCTCAGTAAGAAAAACTGCACACAAACGTGTGAATTTATTGATACAAATGATCTGCAGTGTGATGAGAAATTGGAGTACAGTGAACCCAAGTAGTGAGAAAATGAGAGTGCGATGTTTTGATGTATCTAACCTGTAACCTTGTTGAGGCAGGCCTGCAGATTGTTAACGTTCACTTAGATGTTGCAATCGAAATAGATTAAGATGTCATCTGCATATAGATAGATATCGCTATTGTCTCTGTGAGATGTGTGAGTTAATAAGAAGGTGTGAAAAGAAAATAATAGCTTGAAAGAATAGAAAAGTAACAAAGAACAGAGGACTGGTCCCTGATGTATCCCACAATGCAAAGCAACAAAAAGCTTCTTTTGGGGGAGAAAACAATATTTTAGACAATATTAAAACTACATGATTAGCAAAAGCCACAGTGTAAGTCAAATACAAGAGTAATCACTGTCAAATGCTTTTATTAAGAACTGTAAGAAGATTATTTCTATGTGTGAAGACAATTGCTTGCCTTAAAGATACAGTTATGTATGCAGCTGAGTTTAATTCAAAATCTCCAAGCTATAGAATAAAACAAACATATGAAAGACTCACTATGCCTGTCATTCTTTCTTTAACACTACTGCAGCACCTGTTTCTCCTCCCGGCCCTTTCCCCCCAATCATCTTTCTTCATGTCTTTGCTCTCTCTCTCTTTCTATTTTCTTCTCATGTATCCTTTCTGCTCTTTATTTTTACCTCCTGCTTTGTTCTTTGTCTCCTGTCTCCTCTGATATTCTCCTACCAAACAACTCTCCCCATTTACCTGTACAATGAACAAATGAATATTTCAGAGACACGTGGTGTGTGTGTGTGTGTGTGTGTGTGTGTGTGTGTGTGTGTGTGTGTGTGTGTGCATATACTTTGTTACCTCATTGGGACCTTTTGTCATTTTGGAGGTCCTGGTTAAGGTTTAGGCTAAGGTGTCAATTGAGGTTAGATTAGGGTTATAATGTCCAAAATGAATGGAAGTCAATGTAATGTCCTTAACAAGCATAACTGTGCAAACTTGTGTGTGTGTGACTAATGTTTTGGTCCCCCATGATGCCACTTGCTGCAACACGCAAGCATTCAACACAGAAAACACAAAGATACTGCTGTCAGCTGTGGAAGGAAGGGAGGGAGGAAGAGCAGAGAGACAAGAGGAAAAGATGGAGGGGGGGGGGAAGAGAGAGAGAGGAGGCTGGAAACTTCTGTATTTGACTTTAAATATTTCATAAGGGCAGCAGTTAAGTCAAGCAGATCTGTTGAAGAATATCAGTACTCTTTCTTCCTCTTTGTTTCCTCCATGTCTGAGCTGTATCATCTATAAGAAGAAGAGGTTCCATACAGCTCTGAGTTAATTTCGGATATATTTATTTTTGAGTGACATCCCTCCATCTGACTCAGTGTGACGGAGGGGAGAGCAGCAGGTGGACCAACTGTCAGTCCCAGCTGCCAGTCAACACCCACATGGCAGACATCAAAGCTACTATAAATCTGCAAATGTTATAAACAAAGCAATCATTTCCAAAAAAGGACCAACAGCACACATATCAGAGGAATATAGAGATTGAGACGAATATGACTCTTTGAAGAAAATGAGTGACTTAGTATTTTTAGAGAGGAGTTAAGGCTTTTTGAATGGGAGCCAGTTGCAGCATCTATTCTACTTTAAAATAATTCTGCAGTGGCTTCAACCTCAAGATGTGGTAGTTTACGTATCGTCCTCAGCACCCCTCCGCAAGAGACCCAGGCAGACACATTGCTTGGATCCGACTACACAACATGTAGATTTTTCAAGATGGTCACTACATCACACTAAAGGCCCATTTATGCTCAACGTACGTACGAAAATCTATACGTCCTTTTCAAACCATGTTACCGTCACTGCTCACATACTTCCATGCGTCCTTTACGTTGGCATGGATGTTAACCAGTACATCCACCAGGGGGCAGCACAGAGTCAAAAGTTTATGACAACAACAAATTCAAAAACAAACATGGCGACTGTGGAGGAGATATTGATAATGTACCTCTTGCATAAAAGACAAAAACGATATGTTTAAAGTTTCTAACCAACCAGCTACGTATCAGGTAGTGACAGCAACACTGCCCCCCCCTACGGTTTCCGGTGGTACTGCTCCGTTTGGCCTGTATCCGTAAGCTTTATGGAAACGTGCAGAAATACGGACGAAATGAATGCGGAGCAAGGACAGAAGGCTCCTTTCGTATCCAGATGCGTATTTAACGTTGAGCATAAATGGTCCTTAAGGTGACTATGACATCACCGTAGTCTGGTGTGTAGAGACGTCAATTGAAGCTTGTAGAACAGTTTCAGGAGCACAAACACACCTCAATCACACCCCTTCTGGCTTCCTGTATAAACCAATCTAAACTTTTTCCTCCTCTTCTGCTCTCACACTCTGCATTACCCTCCCCCCTGCTCTCTCTTTCTTCCTGTTTTCTTCTCCTCTATCATAAGATCCTAAAGGGGTTCATTGATGCCCGGGCACCATGGCGGATCCTCCATGCAGCCTCCTCACCCCGCACTCAAAAAATAAGTCCTTACCAAATATCAAAAAACATCTTGTTGATGGTGTGGTCCTTGCTCGTGAAACTAAAGATACGATAAGATAAACTTTCATTTCTAGAGTGCTGCGAAGAGCTATAATAATATGCAGAGCATCAGTGCAAAAACACACATGTTGACCCATGATCGACTCTGGCATTGGGTCTTTCACAGCCTGCATACGTGAGTCAACTGTAGCAAATGTACATGAACCACAATTAATGTTGCTACAGTTATTAATATCAATGGTACTGCGTGAAAGCACAGTGCAGCACAGTAAATCCAAACCTCTCTACTTTGTTTACTGTGAGCTGTGCTATCTCAGTAGACACACAGCCAACACAAGTAGGATTTATGGATAAGTTGACATTTTATTATGCTTATCATAGGCAATGAAATCATCTCTGTTATAGAAAGGACACACACAAATGTCTGCACACACACACTTAATGAAACAAACTTTTTCTCCCCCCTCTCCTCCTCAGCAGCAGTGAAAGTCATTACAATGATTAGTTTGACACACAGACCACAAATGTACCAATGCTTTGACGTTATTCTGCTTATCAGTGATTTTAAAGCTTCGCCTATAAATAAGGGACACATTCAAAACAAATGCATGCATTAACATAGAAAAGGGCATAATTCACAAGTAACTATGGGTGCAATAACACAGGACACACACACACACACACACACATACGTACAGCAGCCTCCGAGCAGTTAAGAGAGTAAAGTGTCGTTCCTGATTGTGTTGTATGTCATTAACATTGGATTTATTCATGTCTGTGTTTTCACGGAGAAGACAATACAGAGGGAAGGGAAGTTTTTCCTGCAGCTTTGGTTCCAACACTTTTGGGAAACTTTGATTTCTAATGCAGAAAGAGGACCATCAGCTGAAGTGTTGCTGCAGCTTTGACCTTTGCAGCCTTCTTTCTCGCTCCATGAATCTCAGAAGAAGGTTGAAAACACACAAATCCACCTAATCTATGTGAGTTTCCTGGGAATTGATTGGTTTCTTTTAATGTTTTTTAAATGCTATAATTTCCAAGGCTCTAAAACTACCCGGTTTATCTGGTTGAAGGACTTCGTTTCAACCAATTTTTGAAGATGTCCTCAAAGCCTGTTCAGTGCAAACATGTATTCAAAGTTTATTTGAAGCTGTGAGGCTTCTGTAGTCTGAGTTTTATGCTTCTGTGCTCAGCTGCGGCAACACAAAGAGAGAATTTTGGAGTAAAAACACCATAACGTTGGAAGATAACCTCTTTCTTTGACCGATACAAATGGCGCAGTACTTCCTGTACTGGTGTTGAATGTTGGTAGCCTTATCTTATATAGCGTGACATTTATTTGGGTAGTGTGTGTCACGCCAAAAAAAGGGTTTGTAACCCTGAATAATGTCCTGCAAACACAGAATATATGTTCCTAATGCACTCACAAATACATGCAGACATAATGTTCACTGACTCACTGAAGCAAAGTCAAACTTGCTGCAGGATAAATCAGCAAAGACGTGCTGCAAACACACACACACAATGATGAGCACTCACACTGTACACTGTGCATTTAATTCAGGCTCTTTGTGTTTGTTCTAGCAGATATAGTAACTGCTGAGAGTGAACATTTCACTAAAGCAGAAGATGCCTCTTTTCAACAGATGTCAAAGCACTCAGTGGAGGATAAACACGTCGCCGCATCCAGTCAGTGGATGTAAAGTGTGAAATAAGGTTTAAAATAGGCTGTGTGAAAGGAGGTGTTATGCTGCTGAATGTGAAACAAATAACATCGTTGTTTAAAACCATGAAAAGAAGAACAGATGCTGCTACTTTTTTCTGTTTTTTTCAGAGCTGACGTGAGGAAAGGGGAAGAAAAGGAGCAATGAAAGGACGGATTCACATTTTTTTTAAGTCTGCGAGGAGCCAAAATGAACACTTTTTCTTGCCATAGAAATTCCTCCTGTTTATACTGATCATTAGTGCATTATTATACTGTAAGATGTAAGTGATGGGGAAGATTAAGCTGTAGAAAGTAGTTAAATCATGTAGATATGTTTCAACATTAGTCTTTATTTAGTGCTAAAGTCCCTCTTTTTGTTACTATACTTCCACCACAGCTCAACAAGGAATCACTGTCAGAGAAAACACAAAGAAGGAACCTGCATGTCTTTGATATGTTGTGAAAATATAGTGTTTATTGAAATGTTATATTCTTAAGGTCCAAAGAGACGTGTGACCAGAAAGCAGATTATTTCTATTCTGTGTCAAAGCTGACAATGACATTCGCCTCATCTTTGTGGAGAAAAATAAAGTCATGTCCTTGCAGCCATGACGATCCATTCAGATCTTGTGGGTGTAGAGAGTAATGGTAATGGCTTGAAATTGGAGTGCGTATAATAGCACCGTCGTGATGCATATTGTCAGGCGGCGGATTTGTCTGCTGAAAAGATATTCTGAAACCAGACAGAGTTTATTTCCTTTTATTCCTCACATCTCCTACAGAAATATTTCATTCAAAAAAAAAAGTGTTTTTATCATTTAGTCTAAAAAAATACTCATCATTGGTTCCCATATACAAAGGATGCATTCATATGTCTTGTTTTGTTTGACCAAGAGTCCAGGGTTATATAGCTGTACATTGTTCATATTCTGGTGCTGTGATATTTGCTGCAGTTCAGCTCATCCGTCCTTCAAACACATTATATGACATTATATTCACTGCAACTGTCCCAAAGACCTCAAACATTAGTGTGAATGTGTGGCCTGCCAGGTAGATTCAAAACCAATAAAACACATGGGGCCTGATTTACTGAGATCCAAAATAAAGGGTGCTAAATTGCATGTGCAGTGCAACAGATTGCATGTTTGGTTAGCGTGCGTTTTGCAGGTGATCTACTAAGAATAACTGTGTAAATAACAACAGGGTGCAGACAGCAGTATTTAAATGAGGGTTTTATGTGTCTTTATAGAGAGTTTGGACAAGCAGAAGGACAACAAGGCCAAAATGAAGTTTGATCCCATGGAATCAGAGGTTCTAGTGGAAGAGGTTAACAAGCATATTGAGTTACAGCAAAAAAAAATATTACCAGAAAAACGCTATATGGGAGAATATTTGTGATTAAGTGCTGTTAGTAAAACCAAACATATTCCACTCCAAAAATATTAACACAGGTGGAAAAACCTGTTTGCTGTGTATTCTGTCATTGTGCCTCCGTCTCCTCCTCTCCACAGTAACAGCAGTCATCTGTGTGCAGCCGGTTAATACCTGTCCTTCAAACTCATTATTTTTAGACGCAGTTACCGTCAGCAAAATTACCCTCAAGTTTGGTAAATCATAATGCGTGTGCTAAATAACATATTTGCATTTTCTCCTCCCTATATTTTGCACACTGGGGTAAAAAATGCCCCATATTGAATATTCATTAAGGCAAACGTACTAAATGGACAGCGCCTATTATCTTTTTGCACAGTTGAAAGATGCAAGCATCAGTGCGCTGCGTTAGTAGATCAGCATGCATGTTTTTTTTTTTGCAGGTGATGTCAAGTTTGCACACGTTTTTACACACGAAAACCTTTAGTAAATCAGACCCAAACTGTATTTACTTAACAATGAGTTAACTGTCACGTACCTCACCAAGTAAACTCATAAAATAATGTTATATTTGCAGATCATTAGCTAATTAGTCATTCAAATATAAGTCAGTACAGCCAACAATTTAAAGTAAATAAAAATAAATGAGCTAATTTAACTCAAAATCTGGCTTATAATAGCTGAAGACTTTGTGATTTCATATGTGAATATTTTATGCTGACAGAGCAACACTGAGCTGTCTCTTCTTAACACACCAGAAGCTGCTTTTGTCATATTGTCATAATGTTGTCAAATACTCTTGTTATCTCCAACCATTTTCTTCACACATTTCTTCTTTTATACCGATTCACGGCACACCTGCAGACTTTTCTTAAAGACGCAGCCATCTGTGAGATAGTTTGTGAACTGTGCTGCAATCCCATTTTGCATCATGTTGATTTGTCTGAGATGCAATCCCAAAGAAAACCTGGTAGTGAAGACAAGTACAGATTCTTATCAGTTATTTTTCATCTTACTGAGCAGAAGCAACAATTACACTAGCAACAGGTGAGAGGATTTTGGTCAAATATGTAACGTATACAAGAAAACACTGTTGACTTGTTGGTAAACAAATGTCATCCATAAAGAAAGTACATTTTTACTTTTATAGCTCTGGTGCATGTTTCTGCCTCTGTGGATTTTCATGTCTGCATTCCTTTCATAAAGCATACAATAATGTTAAGTTAATGTCAACCAGCTGTTATTGGAGCTGCAATCTTTACAAATCAATTAAATATAAACCATTAAAGTAAAGTAGTTAATTCTCTGATTTGCAAACTAGTGACCAGTTTACAGGAAATGTTTTTTTTGGCCTACCTAACCTCACCAGCTGTTATGTAATGTTGTGTATTTTGTAGCATTAGCTTAACGTATGCCAAAAGTAACATTCAGTATTAGTGAACCCTTGGTGGTTGGGTAATGGACTAAATAAACTAAAAACATTGTCAAGAGTGATGAAGGGCCAAATTGGGATGTTGGAGCATCTTCGAAAAAGACGAGGACATATTTGAAGTGTGTCAGAAATACAAATATTTTATGCAGATCCTGCTATGATAATATTGTATCTTATATCTTGTTATATATACATGCAGTAAGTAAAATGTCTATTACTGTCTATGTATCCTTACGATGATAAATGTGCAGGTATGCCGGTTCGCCAGCTGTTGGGAATGCTACTTTAAAAATGACGAATCAAAGAAAGGAAATGAAAACATTCATAAAACATTTGTATTTCTGACACGGTTCAAATGTTTCCTCGTCATTTGCACACTGCTCCCACACTTACACATCTGCCTTTGATTTGTCTTTCATAAGAGGCTCCAACTGCCCACATCGCCCCCTCGCACAGCAAAACAAACAGCTGAGATGCTGCCAGAGAAGATCCTTAATCTGGAGGGAAGAGTGGAGTCTTTGAGTGGAGAGAGACTTTTTTCTCTGTCAGGGACCGGAGGATGTTAAGTTTTTAGAAGGCACAAATTGAAAATTACTGATTCAAGTAACCAAATTAATTAGTCTGAAGCAGTGGCAGCTGGGTAACGCTGGCTACTGGCGCACCGCCTCCTTCCAA
Source organism: Scomber scombrus (assembly GCF_963691925.1). NCBI lineage: Eukaryota > Metazoa > Chordata > Actinopteri > Scombriformes > Scombridae > Scomber > Scomber scombrus. Next base: position 29,930,462 of record NC_084974.1, on the reverse strand, counting down.
TTACCCAGAGAAGAAAGGCTGCCCAAACATGTTCAACATAAATTAGTTATATATCGCTTAATATTTATGAAATAAAACATTATTTATTTAAAAATAGTTGCATTCGAATATTTTCTATGTGAATAATTTTATATCGTGTATGAGGGACGCCGGCCAAATGATGATTTAGGTCCTTCATCGTCTGGAAAGCTGACGACCTGAGGCTGTTCTTTGATTGGTTGCACAGACACCGAAATGAAGAAAAATTTGGTGTCACCCATCAAATGGCTTTTCACAATTACATTGAGTCTTGTTTGTGTATTTCTGAGCTCAGTGCGATTTTCAGTTTGTTAAAATCTGAAATTCTAGGAAACCTTTTTCCTCAACTCAAGACACACAGCAGTTATAATTGTCTCAATATCTTATTTTTTCAGACCTATTTCCAGGAGAAAAAAGAAAAAACTAATAAATAAATCACAGGCTGGTGATTTCAGAAGAGGTGCTCTATGGTGAAAGAACAAAAAATGTGTTTGAAAAGTTAGAAAGCTGTATGTGCGTAATTCTGAAACATGTCAAAAATATTTGATATAAACTCTAAATTAAAGCTGTTTGATTGAGAAGTTTAGTTAATGGTAGAATGACTGAAATCATAAATGTAACCAACATGCATTACTGGTGTTGGTGGTGGCAGTGTGTTGTATGTGTATAGCTCAGATATGATTGATTTCTCCTTTGTATCTATCTATTGATACATGCATACACCTATTTGTGCATTTCAGTAAACACTCCTACACTGAAGAGTCTATCCAGCAATACAACAAAGTCCTCGACGTTGTCAACAGTGGCTCTACAAAGGCAAACGCCTACAGCAGCATGAGGCTGGATGGAAACAACAATCGTCAATCAAGCATCGATTGCAGAGCTGGAGCTGCAGCGGTCGATCCTGAGAGGCTCGTGAAAGCTAGTTTTTAAAAATAAAGGTGATAGGTTTCAAAAGTTTGCTGAAAAATGTACGGCTCAGTGTATTTTGGAGCCAAATGCTGGCTTCATCATTGCCATGGAATAAGAAATGAAGGTTGACAGTGTTGCTTGGCTACGAAATACATTTTGTAAGTAGTTTTATACGACAGATTATGACTGATAGGAATATTTAACCCTCCTGCTGTCCTCGAGTCAAGGAAGGAAGGGAGGAACGAAGGAAGGAAGGAAAGGAGGGAGGAAGGGAGGAAGAAGGAAGGAAAGGAGGAAGGAAGGAAGGAAGGAAGGGAGGAAGGATGGAAGAAAAGGAGGGAGGAAGAAGGAAGGAAAGGAGGAAGGAAGGGAGGAAGAAGGAAGGAAGGGAGGAAGGAAGGAAGAAGGAAAGAAAGGAGGGAGGAAGGAAGGGAGGAATAAGGAAGGAAAGGAGGAAGGAAGGGAGGAGGGAGGGAAGGAAGGAGGGAAGGGAAGGAGTGAGGAAAGAAGGAAGGGAGGAAGGAAAGGAAGGAATGAATGAAGGTAGGAGGGAGGGATGAAAGAAGGAATGAGGAAGGAAGGAAAGAAGGACAGAGGAAATAAGGAAGGGAGTGTGGGAGGAAGGAAGGACAGACAGAAGGGAGGAAAGAAGGACAGACAGAAGGGAGGAAAGAAGGAACAGTCAAAACAGACGAGGTCAATTTGACCCGGCAGGACGACACAAAGGTTAATAATTTGGAGAAGCTCTCAGTCTTATACGATAAGGAATTAATTCATGATGGTTGACTTAATTAATAGCAATTCATAAGTGATTCACTCCATTAATCAGATAGACTCTAATTTAGTTACTGATGTAGTTCTTAGTTCTTCATGAGTCACACATTAACTCGTGATGATCTTTCCATTAGTGAATTATTAATTGATGCATATATGTGCACCAGTACTGTAAAGTGTTATTATGACAGTCAGTAATAGTAAATGGGAGAGTTTGTTAATTATTCAGTACATTCAAGTCAAGTTTTATTTGTACAGCGCTAAATCACAACATGTCTCAGTGCTACTGACTGAATAATATAGGCTTAATAAAGTGCTGGTATCCTCTGCAGTTGAGTTAATAAAGGTGTTTATTGTTTGTGTGTTTACAGTAGTTAATTGTTTACTTGTTGACCATAGTTTCAGCTACCTTGTTCATAGAAGCTGAAGCTCAGGTGTGTAACATTAAATTCAAACATAATGCAATCTTGCCGAAATTACATTAGTTATGAGTCGTGTAAATTAACTTCAATTCCTGGTAAATGTCAACAAGTAAAGCACTTAACTTGGAGAGATAGATAAAAATGGTCTGGTTAATGAATTCTTAAGTCTTCAGTAGCATTTAAGAGCAGCAAAATATTCCTTTAGCGTGCTATAAATTAGGAATGAGCTGCAGTCAATGAGCGGCACCGCCGTAAATGCTCAGATGACATAAAAAAACTCTTAAAGCTGATTCATTTCGAAAGAGCAACAGCCAATGCGGAAACTCTAATGTTCATTTCCATAAAGCCTACAGATACGGGCCAGACGGAGCAGTACCACCGGAAACCATGGGGGGGCAGTGTTGCTGTCACTACCCGATACGTAGCTCTAGTGAGACACGAAGAAGAAATAACGATGTATTTAACGGCCTCACCGACTACCTCTTCCTACAAAGCTGCCTCCATTTTTGTCTTTTATGCAAGAGCTACATCATCAATATCTCCTCCACAGTCGCCATGTTTGTTTTTGAGTTTGTTGTTGTCATAAACTTTTGACTCTGTGCTGCCCCCTGGTGGATGTATTGGTTAACATCCATGCCAACGTAAAAGACGCATGGAAGTATGTGAGCAGTGACGGTAACATCGTTTGAAAAGGACGTTAGGTCCAGGTGTGCGGAAAAGACTAGAAGGTAATTCATGTGTATATTATTTTGTCTTCTGCAGGAGCAAATAAACTGTGGTCCTTTGAGTTATTCTTGTCCATGCCTTGTCAATATCCGTTACACTGATTAATTGTGCATTAATAAATTAAGATGACCTGTTGAATTAATGAGGTCATAAACTCAAAGAAACGCACTCGGATCTTTTCTGTTGTCACTAAATTTGATCTGGAAGCAGATTTTTCTTCACAACCGTAACGTTTCTATAAAAAGAAAAATGTATTATGATAATGATACTCTGCACACATAATAGATGTGCATGAACAGTATGTTATATGGAAATATTGTAAATGTATGTCTGCTCACACAGGTTATGGATTATTAAACCAGCTTTAAGACTGTCTCCGAGGACTCGTTTTACTTTCTTCATATTCCCTCAGGTCCAGTTATATGTGTGTATAACTGCAGAGTGTGTGACAGTAGATAATATGTCTCTTTCTCTGTGTGAGTGTGTGCACATTTATGCCTTTTAATATGTTTCATTCTCAGGAAGCAAAAGCCAATTAAAGTGATGGCGTAGACTAGCAGCCGAAGAGAGGAGGGATGAGATGATGGAATAAAAACAAATCTAAAACTTATTCAGCATGCTCCTATCTGTCTCTTATCACCACACTCTGTTCCTTCTGTATTGTTCTGCATCAATAAGCCTCACCAAATCCCTGAGCAGCTCACTTTTTTTATTTTATTTCTTTTCAAAACATGTAATGCTGGAAAAAGGCTGCATTGTCTTGAAAGACTGGACTGGAAGATGAGGGGAAAAGTAAAAGATATGTTTCAAAAAAGTGTGCCCTCTTCTATCTAAACATGTTTCTACAACCTCCTCTGAATCCCAAAGGTGTTGGATAAAAATAAAACCCCTCATGCGTTCTTACAGGACAGTGTTTGGTTGAGACTGGAACAAGGCTTTTCAACAACTCTGCCAACCTGCTGTAACATGTCCTCTACTGTACCTACAAGGTTGTCTAAATCCCTGAGGCCTCGTAGTGAAACACAAACCCAACTCCCCGCAATTTCCTCTTTCATGTTCTCACCAGAATTCACAATTACTGGGCCACAGTTCTGCAGCTGCTGCCAGAATTCATAGCATGTCATGCTTCCTTCATATTTTATTATGTTGTTATTTTTTTACTACTCTGATTTTGGATGGTCAAAGCTCCAAAACTTGAGGTGAATCTTTGTGAAAATGCTTCCTGCAAACCAAAAGTCAGGATTTAAATCCACTAAATGCTTCATTTGCAAAGTTTCCTCTTGAGCCCTCATCAGATTGTTTACACATGCCCACAATCAGCTGTCCGCTCTGTAGTCTTTGTTGCTAAGGTGGTATTAAGGTTGTTCTATGTTGTGTGCATTGTCCACCGACATGCACGAATGTATTTGAGAATTTTGTGTTTGGAGGAAAAAAAGGAGAAAAAGAAGTGACGTCAACAGAAAGAGCCAACATAAGCAGCATTTTTTAAACCCAGCAGAAGAAGAGTATAGTAGAAGATGTAGATGGACAAGAAGACGTATGTTGACTTCCTCCCTGCTGTTTTCGTTGCTTAGTTATGTTTTTGGTGCGTCGCCTCAGTGACGTCACGGTCAGAACTGTCGCACAACGATTACGCAACAATCCAAACTGTTGCAGAATGATTACGTTAACTCCAGAGTCCGTTGGGTCCTATCAAGGTCCTACTCTGTGGAGACACAACGGCTGAGAGGACGTTCCTGTAAAGTTCCCGCCTCCTAAATTGTACCCGGAACTTCCTTAAATGGAAACGAGAATTAGGGGACTGTGTCCAAACATGTCTATAACTTTACAAAACCAATAATTTCAACATTCACACCATCTGCACAGCTGATTCTTTTTTTATTTTGCTTTTGTAATATAAAACCAGGAAAAACATTGAAACAATATGAACATACTGCGTCTCTCAAACATGAATGAATCAATGAATGCACAACTTGAATTAAGCTTGATTACTGAATGGATGTTTGCATTATAAGTTAATGTACAAGTCACAGGTATTGTTTTGAACTTTCTTACTGTGTAAATTATTATTTTATAGGTGTCAAGAGTTTTGTCTGATGTGGAGACAGTGGAAGAGAGTTTTCCATGTGATACGATGACATGATATATTTAAATATAGTGGAAATGTTTTGATTTATATTGATATCAATAAACACATTCTCAAATGTTCTCAGATCATGAGGATAATATCAGTACAGGCTTGTTGATGCTTCCCACTCGTCTACAACACCAGTCTGATTATTTGCACCTTCAATTTTCAGACTGACAGCCTTAAATTAAAGGGTCATGCAATAATTCAGACTTGACAGCCGTGTCATTATAAAGTTATAAAGGATTTTCAATGTGCTGTCTTCACTCTTCAAGTGAATACACACAAAAAATAAACACAATAAAGAAAAGATTCAAGGACAATTTCAAGTGGTTGATATTTTTTGCTTCATCAGTATTGTACTGTCACATTATATTCACAATTTTTTCCTGGTTTGTTTTTTTAAGTTAAGCTGATCAACATTTTTTACAAAAGAAAAGTATTGTGTGATAAGATCAGAGAATGATCTAACACTGAAGACATGCAGTAGAGGAAGAAGTACACTGTTACATCAGACTGTTTATTTGTTTAAATGTTATATTATCCATTGTGTCAAATCTTCATCTGAAAAGTAACTAAAGCTGTCAAATAAATGTAGTGGAGTAGAAAGTACAATATTTCCCTCTGAGATGTAGAAAGTAGCATCACATGGAAATATTACAGTAAAGTACAAGTACCTCAAAATCGACTTAACCTTTGTGTCGTCCTCCCGGGTCAAATTGACCCCGTCTGTTTTGACTGTTCCTTCTTTCCTCCCTTCCTTCCTTCCTTCCTTCCTTACTCCCTCCTTTCCTTCCTTCCTTCTTCCTCCCTTCCTCCCTTCCTTCCTTCCTTCCTTCCTTCTTTCCTTCTTCCTCCCTCCTTTCCTTCTTTCTTCCTCTCTTCCATCCTTCCTTCCTCCTTTCCTTCCTTCTTCCTCCCTTCCATCATTCCTCCCTTCCTTCCATCCTTCCGTCTTTCAATCTTTCCTTCCTTCCTTCCTTCCATCTGTCTTCTCTTCCTCCCTTCCTTCCTTCCATCTTTCATTCCTTCCATCCTTCCATCTTTCCTTCCTTCCATCCTTCCATCTTTCCTTCCTTCCTTCTTCCTCCCTTCCTTCCATCCTTCCATCTTTCCTTACATCCTTCCTTCCTTCCTTCTTTCCTTCCATCTTTCCTTCCTTCTTTCTTCCTCCCTTCCATCCTTCATCCTCCTTTCCTTCCTTCTTCCTCCCTTCCATCCTTCCTTCCTTCCTTCCATCCTTCTGTCTTTCCTTCCACCCTTCCATCTCGAGGACAACAGGAGGGTTAAGTACACTACTTGAATAAATGTACTTAGTAACTTTCCGCCACTGCCGACCTGCAGAGTTTTGACCCTGAGCATCTTCAACAGTCTCTTCAACAGTCCTGACAAAGCAAAATGCATCACAGCTTGAGTGTTTTAAGTAACTGCTGCTGTACATTACCGGCTCGTCCCAGTGCTGTCACACTAAATCGTGTTTGCTGTGTTCTTCTTCCGAACCCTGCTGTGGTTTAAAGCCAGATCTCTGAGTCCTTAATGCAGAGGAGATGTTAGAAACAGCCTGACTCTAAAAGCTCCTGTGAGGCTTTACACAAAGTTATCGTTGATTGTCCCTGTACTGTCATGCTTAATAATTCAACTCTTTACTTGTGAATATAAAAAATAGAAAGCATATACAGCTCTGTCTCACGCTCTTTTATTACTTTTCAGGTGTTTTTAAATCTGCATCTCAAACAATCCTGAAGGTTGTGTTGCTTTTATTTGAGGAGGAATATAAAGGAAATACTTTCACTCTCTTGATTCAGCTGCTGAACATTTATTCAATAAACAGAAACATCACATCACAGCTGCTTTGGTTCGATTATTCTGACAACACAGGTCATGAATAATTCAGCAGCTGACTCTTAAAAGTTTGGTGCCACAGCTTGTTATGAATGTTTCTCCTCTGATACACGTGGTGTCAGAAGCTACTTCTTATAGATGTATGACAGGAAGAGGAGCATTTGAGATGTGGTCCTGCTCCTTAACTTAACCCTTACATTCTGTTCAGGGTCACATTTGACCCATTTTTCACATCTGAGATCAGTAAAAAAAAAAACTTTTTTTCTATTTTAACCTAAAATTTGATGAACTTACCATACAAACAAGATAATATTCTCACCACATGTTCATCCACAATGTCCAAAAATGTTCATTCTTCACATTTAATATCATTTGTTGAAATAGTTTCTTCTGTTTAATGTAACATTGGACCATTATATAGTGTTTTTTATGTAGTTTCCTTCATTTCTTCCTTCCTTCCTTCCTTCTTTCTTCCTCCCTTCCATCCTTCCTTCCTCCTTTCCTTCCTTCTTCCTCCCTTCCATCATTCCTTCCTTCCTTCCTTCCATCCTTCCGTCTTTTCCTTCCATCCTTCCATTTTTCCTTCCTTCCATCCTTCCATCTTTCCTTCCTTCCGTCCATCCTTCCATCTTGAGGACAACAGGAGGGTTAAGTACAATACTTGAATAAATGTACTTAGTAACTTTCCGCCACTGCCGACCTCTACTCATAAAAAGATTAACTCTTTCTGCTGTCTGAAAGCTTCATTAAGGATTAATCTCACATTTATCTGTGACTGATGAGGTGTTGATATATGATTTGTGGTTCAGAAGTTTGTTATTGAGACTAATTGTGAGGAAATGATATGATGGGTCAGAATATATGAACAGTATGTGAGGGTTAAAATCCAATAACACCAGATGTAATATCCACCTGACATGTACAGTGTACTGCACTAAATGATATTATCATTAATGAACAGTTATGGTTATAGCTCTAGTCTATTATATCTATCTATCTATCTATTGTTCAGCCTGGCTTTTGATTAAGAACTGAATTGTTTTATAGTCTTTTTATTCTATTTTATTGTATTTGTTTTGATGTTTTATCTTTTTTCTATTATTACATTATTCTATTATTATCATTCTATAGTTTTATCTTCTTATCTTATTTTTATTGCTTTGTTTCTTTTGTCTTTTAATCTATATTTTAAACCTAGTTTTAGTCCAACTTTTATTAAACTTTATCTTTTAGTGTACTTTTATTTTGTTTTTAATCTATTTTAACCCATTTTTTACTCTAACTTTCAATAAGCCATTTCTCTTTTCTCTCTTATTTTACTTATGTATTTAATTATTGTATTTATTTACTTATTATTTACTTATTATATTTAAATGTTCTAACAGTTTTTCTATCATTCTTATTTTATCTTGTGTGCATTGGTCTCAATTTTTGCCTTTTAATTTATCCTTTGTTTTTTATTCCTTTTTCTTTATGTTGTCAGTTGCTCTGTCTGATTATCAACTTGTCAATCAACTGCAATAGCCTTTATGAAAGCTGCTATATAAAGTTTAATTGATATCTATCTATCTATCTATCTATCTATCTATCTATCTATCTATCTATCTATCTATCTATCTATCTATCTATCTATCTATCTATCTATCTATCTATCTATCTATCTATCTATCTATCTATCTATCTATCTATCAGCTGTTACTGGACTGAAGGTGAATGCTTTCTCTGTTATGTAATGGAATGGAATGTAATGGAATGTAATGGAATGGAATGGAATGTAATGTAATGTTATGTAATGTAATGTAATGTAATGTTATGTAATGGAATGGAATGGAATGGAATGTAATGGAATGGAATGGAATGGAATGGAATGGAATGGAATGTTATGGTATGTAATGGAATGGAATGGAATGGAATGGAATGTAATGTAATGTAATGTAATGTAATGTTATGTTATGTAATGTAATGTTATGTAATGTAATGTAATGTAATGTTATGTAATGTAATGTAATGTTATGTAATGTAATGTAATGTAATGTAATGTTATGTAATGTAATGGGGAATATGCAGCCGGCTGGTCATTATAGTTAAATAAAGCCTGACTGTTTGATGCAGTACATCAACATGAAGCCTGAAGGGACTGATTTAGCAGTAATGACCTGCCTGCTGTACGTTAGCTACTTTATTACACATTCATCATGTATTACAAGCTTAAGTAAGACACAAGTTTCTGCCTTAACCAGCTGCACTATAAACAGACCACAGTGGTGCAACTTCTACAAATGTTGTGTTTTGTTTCGTGCTGAAAAAAAAAATCAATGAAAAGATTTGAAGTGTTGCAAGTCCGTTTATATCCCAAACTGTATGATTCAGAGAGAACAGACAGCAGCTGCTTTTTACATGTTGGTGTTGTTTCAGGTTTATTTTAGTCGCCATGACATTAATGAAAGAGTTTCAATCCACAGGTTGATATGCATTAACAAAAAGAAAATCACATTTGTATATATTATAAATGTTTATAAATGACTGTCACATGTCTACATCACCACCGTACAGTTTCCTTAATAAACAGAAGAAATGAAAAATAGCTGCAGACAAAAGCTTCAGATCTATGTGAAACGACGAGGAGACGAACTAACAGAATCGTCATATTTCCATCATGACTGGAAAAAGGAAAAGTCGATTTTCTAGACTTTTTCATCAGAACTTTTGTATGAAAATAATAGATATAATATACATATATACCCTCCTTTCCTTCCTTCTTCCTCCCTTCCTTCTTTCCTTTGTCCTTCCTTCCTTCCTTTCATTCTTCCCTTCCTTCCTCCATCCTTTCCTTCCTTCCCTCCTTTCCTTCCTTCTTCCTTCCTTCCTCTATCCTTTCCTTCCTTCCTTCCTTCCTTCCTTCCTTCCTTCTTTCCTTCTTCCCTTCTTCCTTCCTTCGTCCTTCCTCCCTCCCTCCTTTCCTTCCTTCTTCCTCCCTTCCATCATTCCTTGCCTTCCTTCCTCCCTCCTTTCCTTCTTTCCTTCCTCCCTTCTTCCTTCCTTCGTCCTTCCTCCCTCCCCCCTTTCCTTCCTTCTTCCTCCCTTCCATCATTCCTTACCTTCCTTCCTCCCTTCTTTCCTCTGTCCTTCCTTCCTTCCTTTCCTTGTTCCCTTCCTTCATCCCTCCTTTCCTTCCTTACTTCCTTCCCTCCTTTAGCGATGGCTGTTTTCAATAACGAGTTGTGTTTATTCATTTTTCTGAGTAATCAAAGTGTCTGGATGAGTGGAGACTGTCAGAGGTGGACATGAAGCCCATCAGAAACATCTGAGTGCTGTGAACTCCACACACCCTCGACGCCCGTTAATGGATTTATAACGAGCAAGAAAAAAAACGGACAAACACTTTAGCCTGAGAGCAAGTGGAAAACACACGGCCGGGAAATTTTTTACAGAAGGTCACTGCTTGATCACAGCCTCGGAAAATATTGCTGATGTTATTTTTTCATCTTCTGAGAAGGAAATAACTGGTCGTGACAAGACTGAAAGAGAGAGAGAGAGAGAGAGAGAGAGAGAGAGAGAGAGAGAGAGAGAGAGAGAGAGAGAGAGAGAGAGAGAGAGAGAGAGAGAGAGAGAGAGATGAAAGAGAGAGAGGGAGGGAGGAGAAGAGAGGGAGAAAGAGAGGAGAAAAGAGACAGTGAGAGAGAAAGAGAGGGAGGAAGAGAGAGAGGGAGAGAGGGAGCGAGGAGTAGAGAGAGATGGAGGAGAAGAGAGAGAGAGAGAGAGAGAGAGGGAGGGAGGAGTAGAGAGAGAGGGAGAGAGATGGAGGAGAAGAGAGAGAGAGAGGGGGGAGGAGAAGAGAGAGGGAGGAGAGGAGAGAGAAAGTGAGAGAGAGAGGGAGAGAGATGGAGGAGAAGAGAGAGGGAGGGAAGAGAAGAGAGAGGGAGAGAGAGAGGGAGGAGAAGAGAGAGGGAGAGAGAGCGAGGGAAGGAGGAGTAGAGAGAGAGGGAGAGAGATGGAGGAGAAGAGAGAAGGAGAGAGAGAGAGAGAGAGGGGAAGAAAGAGAGCGAGAGAGAGAGGAAGAAGGGAAGGAGTGGAGGTTAGAATTACCAACACCAGCGCAAAGAGCTGTTTGATGTTTGGCTGCTGTGATAAATTATTGATGGGGAGCCTGTTAAATAAGGCCAGCGCTCATTTGATTACAAATCTCATTAAGGCTTTACAAAATATGCTTTAATAACAAAATCCATCAACGTAATCGCTGTGTAAAGAGATTGATCACTGTCATTACACAAAGTATACAGAGGGCCGCAATATTGTTACTGTAGGCGACAGATTTAGACTCACTGTGTTTCTCTTTATACTCATGTTGTGAATTCATTTATTACATTATGAGGAATGTCATCATGAGTCACCATTACCAATAAATACAATATGTATCACTGGGTCATAAGTTACTAAACCTAATGTTACATATCTGAGAGCAGCTGAAATTGGTGGTAACTTTTATTTTACAAGTTTTCTTCATTTTATAGTAATTTCCCTGGAAATTTGCAGGTATTTAATAATTTATTTTTTATGACATTTTGCATAGAGGTTGCTGCAATTTGGTACAAATTATAAGAAAAATAGGAAAAAAGTGTTAAATTGGTTTGGATTGTATGAATATTAGTATATTTGAGTTCATACATAGTTGTTAATTTGCATGAATTCATAATAAATTAGACTTAATTATTTTACTGAAAGAAAATACTTAGTTTTCAGTGTGTCGACTCTGTGACGTCACCGTCAGAGTCCGGTGGGTCCTATCTGGGTCCTATCTGGGTCCTACTCTGCTGGAGACACAACAGCTGAGAGGACCGAGTGAGAGGACGTTCCTATAAAAGGTCCCGCCTCCAGAAACGGGGCTTATGTCTGTGGTTTGGAACTATTTCCAAGTGTGTCCTACGGATAGTAAATTTGTAATTTGCAATGACTGCAAAGCAGCATAATAAATATGGCAGTGCCATATTGGCACTTTTTTTCCATAACTTAAGTTGAAGTTGTTCTCTTATTTTGCACAACAGTAGGAGATATGTTATGTTGTTACCTAACAGTTATGGTGTAAAAAGCCTGCATATATCGGTATCGGGTGATATCGGTATCGGAAATTAAGAGTTGGACAATAGCGGAATATCGGATATCGGCAGAAAAGTCAATATCGAGCATCCCTAGTTTTTAGGAAATGTAATATGTTTTGTTTTTGTTTAATACAGAAGAAAAATCAAGTATTTCCAGTTAAATGATTGTCAGTAATCTAATTTATTAAGATTTTTAGTAAGTAAGTTTGTGCTGATTATACTTTTAGTTTTTTTCGATTTTTAAATTAAAAAATCTAATATGTTAATTCATTGTTTGATACATATAACTGCACACCGAAAAGTTAAGTGTTTTCAGTTAAAGAATAGTCAATAATCTAATTTATTCACTTATGAACCTAAATACAATGACTCACTGCTTAACAACTAAACCAACTTAACACTTTCTCTGCTTCTCTGTAATATATTGAATTCAATGTTTCCCACTAAAGATGCATCAGCTGAGAATGAAGACACAAAGCATGAGTGGATAAGCTGAAGCTGTTGGCTTTGTGCAGGATAAATCTCACAGGCTCGGTAATCGTGCCTTTGATTTATAATTACAGTTTCACACACATTTTATTCATGTAAGGAACGTAATGAATCAGACCTTGCCATGATAAGTGTCAGCATCATTTCCAAAAATGTGTCTGCACTTTCCAATGATAGCCTGATGAATGAAAAGGCATTGAAATGTGTGAATTACAGCTGCAGCTTACATTAGTGAGGCAGGAAGTGTGATGTAGTGCTTTGGCAGCTTTAGAGGCGACCAGCACTTAATACCAGCAAGTAAGTGATGTCGCTCATTTCTGTGACAGATGTAAATGTTTCAGTGTATTTTAGAGTGAGTCGACTGAACACTTTGCACCACTCAACCCTCCTTCTGAATCCTTTTATTGTGTTTTTTCACTCTATTTTTTAGTCAGATCTCCACTGATGTTGCACATTGAGATCAGTTTACTTGTCAATTTGTTTACTACTCCGACTGTGAAAACAGATGAATAATGTCTATTACTCTGGAGGAGCTTTGTCACATCTGAGGAAATAAGCACCGATGATGTCATCAGTACAGAGTCCCCAAACAGTCACAGAGCAAAATGTTTTCAGCTACTTTTGTGATTTCCTCGCTATACTTGTGCACTTTCCTCATAGATTGCTCCAACCTGGACCATCACCAGAGCAGTAAGAGTAGTTACCATCAAAGAAAACCACGGCTCATAGTGATGAACCAACAAGGTTTGAGGTGGACGCACAGGAACCAAACAACAAATGTGTGCTAACCCTAACCTTTCTTAAGACTGTCTGAAGAAGAGCGCGGAGCTCCAAATGTCACTGGTGTTATCTTAATAAATCTGCATTGGGAGCTGCAGTGTGTGTTTTACTATATTGGTTGCACTCATACTGATAAACCTACTGTGAATCATCAGTGACTCTGCAGCTCTCCTCGGCATTATGGAGGTTTATAAAGAGTTTCAGCTCATTGTTTATCTGCAATTCTACTGTGTCGGTTCACTCTCAGCGCTCTCATAGTGTCATTTTGGGCTTCAGCAGTTTTCAGAGAAGGGTGAGGTATGATGGTTTATGGTAACTCAGCTTAGTTATTTCGTTTGAAGATTGATACATTTATCCTATATAGATGACACTATCAACCTGCTGGCAAAGAGAGAAGTAGGGAACTCTTATTTTAAAGGTGGCACAGCAGGAAAACAATGGAGAGTGCAATAACCAATCAGGAGCAAGGTGGAATAGCCTTTAAAGCTCTTTTCTTTTTTTTTTGTTTAGTAGTCAAAAGCGACAAAACAAAATGTGTAATTTCTGCCACCATCTATTTCAGTTTTGTACCTATAAATGTGATATCTTCTCATCATCTTAATGTGTCTTATTAAAAAATGATGGAAAATATGATGCTTGTTCTCATTTCTGCCACTTTGGATGTAATCCAATAAGCAGACCCCTTGTTTTCCAGAAACCATTTAAAACCATTATAAAACCATTATCAACAGTGATCACATTCTCAGTCTCCAGAGAGTAGTTCTGTGTGAGGCAGACACTACTGAGTGTGAGCAGGAAAGCACTTCTGTTTACAGAGTTTAAGAACTTTGGTACAAAGTCAAGGAGTTGTGATATGTAGCACAACAAGCTAGATGTTGGAGCTATTTGTTATTCTTGTTAAATGCAATAATTAAATGGGTTTTTTTTGCTGTTTGTTTATAATATAAGTATAATTTTGATTAATTTGAGTACTGGTTAACGCTTTTGTTTTGAGCGTACTGGGCAGCTTGGGGCACACAGGTGAATTTCTTTCTATAGGTAGACCGGTAGAAGACAAGCAGACGCCATTGTATGAAATGAGCTATATAAAAAAAAAGCTTCCAAACATGAGAAACCTTTCGATCCAAACCAGGCGGGGAGTTCCTGTCCTCTGAGCGGAGGCCAACGCGGAAGTAACTTAAAACTGCATTCTATCAAAAGGCCACCAGGGGGCGACCGTTTTGGTGTCAAAAGGACTTCCGTCTCTATACAAGTCAATGGAGAATTCACCAACTTCTCACTTGATTTATAACCTCAGTAAACGTTTTCAAAATGTGTTTATGGTCTCAATCGCTAGTTTAAAGCCTTCTTCAATGCAGTATGATGTTCATTTGGGACATTTTGGCCTCCCTGATTTTATATGTGACGATAAAGCAGGGTATGCATTAGGGCGTGGCTACGTCGTGATTGACAGGTTGATTGGTTCACAGGTTCAGGAGGGCGCCTCATGCTCCTCCTGATGCCCATATACGTAGAATCCGTGTTTTTATTTTTCTCAGCATGCAATTTTCAAGATGGCGCTGCTCAGATCCGAAACTATTCACTTCCAAGCAGCAGTCCACAAACCAATGGGTGACGTCACGGATGTTACGTCCATTTTATATACAGTCTATGATCCAAACATGAGATTTGAAGAAATAAAAAAGAGAATTACCAACCTTATCCTTTAACATAAGTTGCAATGATACAGACATGGCAAACTCACCTTCCATGACCAAAGCCATCGGAGGGGCCGCAGCTGTAGACAGCGCAGCGCTCAGCATCACTCTGGAAACACGGATGAGCGGAAAACACAAAGGAAATTTCCCACTGTGACCTTTCAGAGCTTCACACACATCAGGCTTATCTGGGCTCAGGCTTGAAGTCTGGGGCATTTACCACAGAAGAGATGATATCTAGATGCATTATGTTGTAAAGTATTGCTAGTGAACAAAAGTCAGGATATTTTAGCCTTCGCTGCATCAATTATAACCATTCTCTTTTAATCCGCCATGATTAGTAATATCTGCTGGTTTAATCAGCTGTTAAGCTTCTTTTATTGATTTTTTTCCCCACAGTTTTTTTCCTCTCATTCTTCTTCTTTTCTGTGATGAGAAATGTTTAATTGCTTCATTTTTCCCTTTACACATCTTATTATCTTTGTTCCTCCTCCTACTCTCGCTCCTCCATTTCTTCTCCTTCCACACTCTCTCTTCTCTTCCGTCGTGCATGAAAATGTAAATGTTCTTTTAATGTCAAGAGCCCTTTTTTCTCCTCTTTTCTTTCATGTTTATGGAATATAAGTGGTATTTTAATGTCAAGTTCTCTTCAGGTATGAACATGTACATGCTCTTTGAATGTTCATTCCTCTCTCTGATGTTTTAATGCAACCTCTCACTTTCTGTTGTTTTCCATTTTCGTCTGCTCTCTTCCCCTTTTTCCTTTCTTCTCCTGTTCTTTAATTACCCTTTTTCTGTACCTCAGCTCTCCTCATCTCTTCCTCTCCATGACTCATTTATCACTTCACCCCATCCACCTCCAACCTCCTGCCCCCTCTTGTTTACCTCACTCGTCTTCCTACACTCTCCTCTTTTACGATCCTCCCCGCTTTTCCCTTTATATTTATCTCTGTGTGAATCCATCTGATTTTCTCCTCTTTGCTCTCCTCCTTCTTACAGCTACTCTTTCTTTTTTTTTGTCTCTGCCCTTTCTTCATCTTTGTATCAACTCTCCATGTCTGAAAACTGACAACTTACACTTCAAGGTTCAGTTAATTATCCTGACTAACGAGGGCGAGACCAAGAAACCCTGAGAGCTGGAGAAGTTTGATTAGTGTGTGTGTGTGAGTGTGTGTGTGTGTGTGTGTGTGTGTGTGTGTGTGTGTGTGTGTGTGTGTGTGTGTGTGTGTGTGTGTGTATTTGCAGTGGACTTTGTGTTGCTACATGTAACAAGTGTGTGTGTGTGTATGTATAACTGCTGTGTGCTTAAGTTTTAAGTGTGTATAAATAGTTGCGTGTGTGTGCATGTGTGTGTGTGTGTGTGTGTGTATGTGTATGGCTGTGTATTTGCAGAGTGGTTTGTGTTGCTACATGTAACAAGTGTGTGTATGTATGTGAAGAACTGCTGTGTGTTTAAGTTTTAAGTGTGTATAAATAGTTGCATGTGTGTGTGTGTGTATATGTCTGTGTATTTGCAGTGTGGTTTGTGTGATATTGCACAAATGAGTTGCTATATTTAACAAGTATGTGTGTGTCTGTGTATGTATATATATATAATTTATATATGTATATAAAGAACTGCTGTGTGCTTAAGTTTTAATCGTGTATTAGGGGTTGTATGTGCATACGTGTGTGTGTGTGTGTGTGTGTGTGTGTGTGTGTGTGTGTGTGTGTGTGTGTGTGTGTGTGTGTGTGTGTGTGTGTGTGTATGTGTGTGTTGGACAGTTTATAAGATCAGGAGTCAAGCAGCAGTTATCACATCTTGAATGCTGAAGCACCTTAAAGTGTCACTAACAACCACTAAATGCTTCAACTGAACCCTTTTCTAAACTTCTCTCCTAATTCTAAGTCAATCGAGTCATCCTGGTCTCAGTCTCTCAAATTCAAGCCCTCCTAATAAATGTGCTGGTGGTTCATTTTGGAAAGTATTGCCCCGTTAATGACATTTGAAGTCTCATTGGACACTCACACCAAGAGATTCACGAGCATTCAAGCAGCGCTGCACACATC
Organism: Scomber scombrus; assembly: GCF_963691925.1. Taxonomy (NCBI): domain Eukaryota; kingdom Metazoa; phylum Chordata; class Actinopteri; order Scombriformes; family Scombridae; genus Scomber; species Scomber scombrus. The sequence goes on along the minus strand of NC_084974.1, from coordinate 29,913,529 downwards.
AGTTCAGCTGAGCCCAAAATCAAGTTTGTTGTAGAGCTGTTCAGCAGGCCGGCCATGGACTTGACAAGGACTGTAAAATATATAATTTTCCATGTTTCCTTTGTGTTATAACCTGGCTCAGGTGGCCACGACATAAGGGAGACACACCATGGCAGTCGCTTAACAAAAAGATATTTATTTAATCCAAAGCTACATTTAAAATTATGCCAATGTGTGTGTGTGTGTGTGTGTGTGTGAGTGTGTATGTGTGTGTGTTGTGTAAAGGTGCAGAAAGCAAAATAGCTACAACCAAAACTGCATCTCTGGAAACTAAAACCAAACCAAAGATGGGCTTTCACACAGTCAACTCATGAATAGAGAATGAGTCACTTATTAGCTACAGGGTCCAGGTGTACTGAGTTACTGCAATCAGCCTTCACCTGCAAAGGAAAGAGTACTTAACCCACACACACACACACACACACACACACACACACACACACACACACACACACACACACACACACACACACACACACACACACACACACACACACACACACACACACACACACACACACACACACACACACACACACACACACACACACACACACACACAACAAACTTGATTTTGGGCTCAGCTGAACTGATGTGTGCAGCGCTGCTTGAATGCTCGTGAATCTCTTGGTGTGAGTGTCCAGTGAGACTTCAAATGTCATTAACGGGGCAATGCTTTCCAAAATGAACCACCAGCACATTTATTAGGAGGGCTTGAATTTAAGAGACTGAGACCAGGATGACTCGATTGACTTAGAATTAGGAGAGAAGTTTAGAAAAGGGTTCAGTTGAAGCTTGTAGTGGTCGTTAGTGACACTTTAAGGTGCTTCAGCATTCAAGATGTGATAGCTGCTGCTTGACTCCTGATCTTATAAACTGTCCAACACACACATACACACACACACACACACACACACACACACACACACACACACACACACACACACACACACACACACACAGTGTATTTAGTAAGAAACCTGGAGCCTGCATTGATTAATTTAATTTATATTATCAATATGTACTGATATGCATTTTCTCCTTTTTTTTACCTGGAAAAGAAATCAAGCAAACCAAAAATGCATCTCTAAAAACCAGAGAGAGAACATTCACTCGGCTCATTAGTCAGATGTTTCAGAGATCGCTGCATGAATGTAAAAGTGAAGGTGGCTGTGTCTAAATTTTTAGTTTTTTATTAGAGTGGATAAAACTGTAACAAGGTGAAGGTAAATATGACTTCATCACTCGTTTACTCTTTCTCTCCGTCTCTGCCCCATTTCTTCCATCTCATCTCTCCCGTTTGTCATTTCCGTCTCTTTGAATCTCTCTGACGTTTTCCCCACTCACATTTTCTCCACAGTTAATTGATTGTCACTAATCCAGCTTGCTGCAAACCCTCCCACCTCATTTTCTTCTTTCTCTCTATCTCTCTTCTTTTTTTTTTCCTCCCACAGTTACCAACTGGACTGTCTCTGCCAGCAGGAGGAATGAAGGGATGATTAGAGATAGAGAATAAAGTTGAGAAGAAGGTGAAAAAAAGACATGACACAACTAATTATTGATCTAATGAAAGTAATGCATCATTTATACAACACATTTCCTACGCAGAGCTTGCAAAGTGCTGTTTACTGTGAAATAAGTAGGTGGGGAAAAAAGACATACTGGTCCATAGAGAAATATTAAAAAGAAAGTAAAAGAAACTTAAAAAGCCAAACAAGGCAGCTTAGCGGAACACATATCACTGTTTTCTCTGTCCTGCTCTCTTTGTGCACATGAACGCCATCTTTCCAGTTTAACCGGTACTATTTGGGATTCAGTCTGGCTGGTTGCAACTTCAAGATCATCCATCACTGGCTGAGTAGTCTGTCTGATCGCTGTTTGAATCACGCCACTTTTTAACCTCCGATAGATAGCGGGCAGGGTGGAGTTAAGGATCGTACTGACAACACAGGACACAAAGGACCACAGTGATAACAGAAGGTCAAATTTGACAGCTTGTAAAAACTCCCCAATAGTTTAGTTGCTATAAATATTTTTGTCCATTGAGGCTGTTCTGGGTCAAATTTGAGAACATTTAAATCATTATTGCTATGTTATATTTTCATGTCTTAGGTAAAATAGGACATGATATTGTGTGATAGGAGATGTTTAGTGGTGTAAAAGCTAAAAAATACACTCTCTCTGCTCTCTGAGACATTAATCAAGGTTTAATCACATTTATTGATCAGTCAGATCGACTATTGATGCTTTATAAACACATCTGTGGTTCAAAATGTGGTATAGACACTTTTTATGAAGGATTCTTAGACAGGGTCGAAACTGATCCAGAACATACTGCGATGGTGTAGAATATGAACAGTATGTTAGGGTTAACACTTATTGTCATCTATGAAAATGCTTGAAAGACAGGTGATATTCTTTATTTCATTATTAAACTGAGGGAACATAGACGTGCTCCCAGCTGCAGGTGCACAGCGTGGTTGAGAGTGATAGTCCTGTTCATTGATATCAGATATTCATTTGATCAGTAGTAAATGTTTAACATCTTATTTAATGCACCTTTAATGTTTCCTGAAGGCATTTAATATGAACATTCAGGAGGTTGTTTGTGTTTTGGGACTTTTAACCCTCCTGTCGTCCTCCCGGGTCAAATTGACTCCGTCTGTTCTGACTGTTCCTTCTTTCCTGCCTCCCTCCCTCCTTCTTTCCTTCCCTCCTTCCTTCCTTTTCTTCCTCCCTTCCTTCCTTCCGTCTGTCCTTCCTCTCTCCCCCCTACCTTCTTTCCTTATTTACTCAGTCCTTCCTTCCTGCCTTTCCTTCCTCCCTTTTCCTTCTTCCTTCCTTCCTTCCTTCCTTCTTCATCCCTTCCTTCCGGTCTTCACTCCCTTCTTTCCTTTCCTCCCTCCCTTCCTTATTCCTCCCTTCATTAATTCTTCCTCCTTACCTTCCTTCCTTCTTCCTCCCTTCCTTCCTTGACTCGAGGACAACAGGAGGGTTAAAGACTGTTCATGTAATGAACCCTGCAGCTTCTAGTATCTGCACACTTTCTTGTTTCCCCATGTGTACTGGTTATGTGTGTGTGTGTGTGTGTGTGTGTGTGTGTGTGTGTGTGTGTGTGTGTGTGTGTGTGTGTGTGTGTGTGTGTGTGTGCGCGTGTGTGGATGACAGGATATAGTAGTGGGCGGGCGTGTCACATTGTCATGGATTCTGCTGAGTAGGGTTGGGCGATGTCTACCGAACTGGCACATGCTGGTGAGAGGGAGGCGGCTCAGCTCCGCCTCGCTGAGAGAAGCAGCACCATCATAATGACATCGAGACGCAGCAGAGAGTCTCACACCGAGCTCAGATTAAATGAGCGCACATAAATTAGGTACATAACATAAATAAACATACCGCTGCTGTGATTTTGCTGTTATTTATGGCATCGACCCATCAGACCAACCTTAACGCTCAGTGTTGAGATTAGTGGTGATTAACAAGAAATCAGCACATGATGACTTTATTTCCCACAAAACATGCAAAATATGTCTTATATGTGTTCAGTGCATGTTTACATACTGCCTCTGTGTGTGTGTGTGTGTGTGTGTGTGTGTGTGTGTGTGTGTGTGTGTGTGTCTGTCCATCTGACTGTGTGTGTGTGTGTTTTTCTGTGTGTGTGTGTGTGTGTGTGTGTGTGTGTGTGTGTGTTTGTCTATGTGTGTGTTTGTCTGTGTGTGTGTGTGTGTGTGTGTCCATCTGACTGTGTGTGTGTGTTTGTGTGTATGTGTGTGTGTGTGTGTGTGTGTGTGTGTGTGTGTGTGTGTGTGTGTGTGTGTGTGTGTGTGTGTGTGTGTGTCCATCTGACTCTGTGTGTGTGTTTGTGTGTGTGTGTGTGTGTGTGTGTGTGTCCATCTGACTGTGTGTGTGGGCGTCCATCTGACTCTGTGTGTGTGTCCATCTGACTGTGTGTGTGTGTGTGTGTGTGTGTGTGTGTGTGTTTTAGTGTGTGTGTGTTTTAGTGTGTGTGTGTAGCAGCAGGTAATAGAAAGATAAAGCTGCCATTAATTATTCAACTGCAGGAAAAGAAACAAGAAAACAAGGACACGAGCCAAGGCCAACGCCTCCTTCTCCTTTTTCCTCCTCCGCATCTTTTTTTTCTTGTTTTCTTTCACCTTCATCTCTCATTTTTCATTTCATCTCGCTCATTTTTCATCTTTCAATCACACCCATCATCCCTTTTCTCCTTGGTTCTTTACATGTACTTTTTCTTTTTACTCCCACCTCATCTCTCTCTCTCTCTCTCTCTCTCTCTCTCTCTCTCTCTCTCTCTCTCTCTCTCTCTCTCTCTCTCTCTCAGCTTACTTGTGTCCTTTTTGTCCTCTGTTATTCTCTGTTTCTTCTCTTCTTCCCACTTAATTTTTTCTTTACTCATTTTCTTTCTTTCCCTTCTCACTCATCACTCCTTCCTTATCGCTTCTCCTTTTCATTTACTTTTTCCGCTCCTTCCTTCCCAAACTTTACTAATTCTTTCATCTGACTTTGCCGTGTCTCTTCTTCACCTCTTCTCCCTTTTTTCTTCATTTTCTTCCTTACTTCATCTCGACCTACTTACTATAACTCATCCTCTGTTTCCACTCTAATTTTCTCTCCTCTTCTTATCCTCCATCTTCACACTTTCCTTGTTTGCTACATCCTCTCTATTTGTTTCTCTTGTGTAGTTTACTTTTCCACCATCGGTTTTCATCCCCTCATCCGTCTCTCTGCTTCATCCATTATGCCTGCAAATAACCAGAAGTTTCATTATGTTTGTCCCTACTTCCACAGTTGTGGAAGCGGCAGAATACCAATGAGCTTTTCAGAAGAAGTTACAGTAATCTGAAGCGTCAGGCGCCGGCCCGCAGAGGGGGAAAATATTTCCTCTAGCCGCCTCTCCTGGAGCTCGATGAAAGCCGGCCGGGGAATCCTGCAGATCTGGTAATGATAAAATGTCACTGGAGCCTTGTCAGGTAAAAGTAATGGCCTGCTTCAATGCTTTCCTGCACCATTTTCTGCACATGAAGAAGAGTCTGAATGTTATTCAGCTGGATTACATATACACCCGCCTTCACTCCTCAGCATGTGACTCACACACGGAGATACTCCACACATCTTATGTATGACAATCATCAGATATTGACTTCTTCTTCACTGTCAAAAGTAATCAAGTATTCTGTGTATCCTTGTGATGAAGTGCAAATAGGATCTGCTGGTAGCTAATTCAACATGACTTTCCGTGGTGCACATTCACCAAAATAATGGGAAGCTCGAGCCAGGAGTGTTTTTATCTCCAATACTTTATTTTGCACATTTTCATAGGGCAAGGCAGCTTTATTTATATAGTGCTTTTCATACCCAACTCAATGTGCTTTACATAAAAACAAAACATTTGACAGTAAGAATTGGAAGCATAAAAACATACAATTAAAAAGATAAATAAATAAATCCCAATTATAGTAAAAATTGGAAACATTAAAACATACAATAAAAAAAAAAAAAACAATTCCAAGAAAATAAGATAGATCAACAGAAACAATCGAATAACTGTCCAGGTAAACTCTAGGCACATTTTTATTTATTTACCTTTATTTTACCTCGAAAGACCATTGAGGAGAAGAAACAGCAATATAAATATAAATGAATAAATGAGCAAATAAATTAAAAAATTAAAAGAAAATGAAAAGAACACATAATAAAAAATATGTGCCAAACAGTAAGTACGATTTGATTGGTCCTCGTTCCGTCCAGGCAGCGACTCTGTGTTACCGTATTTGACAGAAATTCCAGGAATTTCCTGTTATTTCTCTCTTTTTTTATATATATATATTATTTTTGGAGGGCTTTTTTGCCTTTATTGGACAGTTGGTGGCAGAGAGGCAAACAGGAAACAAGAGGAAAGAGACAAATGGGTATGACATATAACAAATGTCTCTTTCTGTGCTCCAACCAGGGACGTTTCAGGTATAACCACTCAGATACAAGGGCCCTCCAAATGTCCTGTTATTTCTAACCACTTAACCAAAGTGTCTATTATGTTTGAGTAAATGACCAGTCTAACAACTCAAAACATTTATTTTTAGACTGGTCATTTATTCAAGCATAATAGACATTTTTGTTTGTGTGCAGGATGATGCAAAAAAGTACACTGCAGTTATAATTCAGCATTTTAAGATTTTCACCAGAAATGAAATAGTCTCTCTCTCTCCCATTATTCCTTTTGTGCTGGCTTAACCTTTGTGTCGTCCTCCAGGGTCAAATTGACCCCGTCTGTTTTGACTGTTCTTTCTTTCTTTCCTCCCTCCCTCCCTCCCTCCTTCCTTCCTTCCTTCCTTCCTCCCTCCTTCTTTCCTTCCCTCATTCCTTCCTTCCTTCCTTCCTCCCTCCTTCCTTCTTTACTTCCCTCATTCCTTCCTTTTCTACCTTCCTCCCTCCCTCCTTCATTCCTTCCCCCTACCTTCCTCCCTTCCTTCTTTCCTCTGTCCTTCCTTCCTTTCCTTCCTCCCTTCCTTCCCTCCATCCTTCCTCCCTTCCATCCTTCCTTCCTTCCTCCCTTCCATCCTTCCTTCCTTCATCCCTCCCTCCCTCCCTCCCTCATTCCTTCCTTTCTTCTTTTCCTTCCTCCCTCCCGCCTTCATTCCTTCCCTCCTTCCTCCCTCCCTCCCTCCTTCTCCCTTTCTTTCCTCCCCCTACCTTCCTCCCTTACTTCTTTCCTCTGTCCCTCCTTCCTTCTTTCCTCCCTTCTACCTTCCTTCCCTCCATCTTTTCCTTCCTTATTCCTTCCTCCTTTCCTTCCTTCTTCCTCCCTTCCTTCCTTCTTCCTCCCTTCCTTCCTTGACTCGAGGACAACAGGAGGGTTAAACCTCTTTGCCAAAAATTACTCTACAGAAGAAGAACCCTGGTTATACCGAGTGTTTAAAAGTTCTGTGCATTAGATCTCAAAGAAAGGCCCTGAGAGATTAACTGGGTGAGTTACTCCTCCTCCTCTAGGTAGGCAAGACATGTGACCCAGATAGCCGAGAACTTTTTAATGGAATTGGTTCTCGAGTACCTGAGTCTTTCCATCTGTATGACTGAAATCATGTCTCTGGAAGTAAAGGGGGGAAGTAGGAGGCACAGAGGGAGCTACAAGCAGCTGAAGATGGAGACTCCAGATTCCAGAGGGACGGATCTGTAATAGACCTTCGAGTACCAGTCATGTACTTTGGGGCTAGAATCCAAAGTCAGTGGAGATAAATAACTTAGAAGTTTGACCCGGCAATAAACATTCAAACAGTGACCTACATTAGCGATCATTAAACTTGCACATGTAATTAGCATGTTTGTGTTCTGGCATGATGTCGACTTGCTGCTGCGGTCTCTCAACACACAGAACACTGAGCTGAAACTGAAGCTCGGCGAAGCGTCTCTAATGATGCATGTTGGATATGAAATTAAGTGGAAACTGATGAGCTCGTCACAAGAGAGAAGAAAAAAAATCTACTCAGAACAAAAGACTTAGCGTGTGTGAAACGAAGCAGTTTGTATAATCTCTTCGTAATTCTCATGATAATGACGAGAGTGTGATGAGGACAGAGTGTCCGGTTTCAGACGTTATCTTTTATTTGTTGTTTTAAGAGTTTTAGAAGCTTTAACTGTGACATATCACCCACATATTCTTCCTTATTGCAATATGCTAAAAGGTCAATGATGTTTTTTTTGTGTCCATGTGGTTTAATTTAAATTTAAAGGGGTTAAAATGTGAAAATAAACGTATGAATAACTTGCACACATTCTTTTTTTGTGGACCCAGCATCAAATTTCTGCTTTTAATCCATTTTGAGAGAATATATTAGAGGATTATGGCAAAAAATGTCTAAGTGGTGTAACCATAAAAACTTTGTACCAAATAATTCAACTTGCTTAAAAACAGTAAATTCTCAATAAAACACCATATCAACTAGTTTGGCATGATCTTACATTATAACTTTTATATTAAATAAAGGTAATGGAATACAATTGTTCTAAATATTACATTTACTCTGGTAACCATGGAGATCGGGTACATTTACATTGTTTTAAATGTAGTAATTATTTTCCATTTTCCAGAAGTCCACTTAAATACACTGTAGGTGATAGAATATGTAATATGTATCATTATTTTGTGGTTACACCATTTGACATTTTCAGGAGCATTCAGTCTTACTTTTGGTAAAAAAATGGTGCAAATGTCATTTCAAATGATATAAAACCAACAAAAATACTAAATGTACATTTGAACAAACCTGATGCTGCTTGAATTGCTCATCTTGCCGACACTTATTTATCACTGACCCTTATGCAACTCATCTCTTGAATGGTAAACCTTTTACTTTTTAAGAACAATATTTTTTTTATTATGGTATTTTGTCTATTATATATATACCATGGTTTGAATACTGTTTAATATCCTTACATTGCTTTTATTTTAACGGCAATAAAGTGAACTCAGCTCAAATGACCTTTAGATTCACTTGCACAGCTGCAGCGTTTGCAGTGTTTCTCTTACGGCCTTTAGACTTTATGACAACATCGATCTTGTGTGTTTATTGTCACATTACGAGAGACATCTATAATAATATTTTTATCTCTAGTCTGAAGCTGTCAGAGTGGGAGATAAATGTGTAAATGAAAGAAAAGGTAAATGAAAGCAGCTTGTCGTTCATCTGGTTTAACCTTCATGTCGTTCTCCCGGGTCAAACTGACCCCGTCTGTTTTGTCTGTTCCTTCTTTCCTTCCTTCCTTCCGTCTGTCCTTCCTTCCTCCCTCCTTCTCTCTTTATTTCCTTCCTCTCTCTTTCATCCCTTCCTTCTTTCCTTCCTCCATCCCCCTTTCTTCCTTCCTTCTTTCCTTCTTTCCTCCATCCTTCCTTCTTTCCTCCCTTTCCTTCCTCCCTTCCTTCTTTCCTTTCCTTCCTTCCTTCCTTCCTTCCTTCCTTCCTTCCTTCCGTCCTTCCTTCCCTCCCACCTTCCTTCTTTCCTCACTCCCTCATACCTTCCTTCCTCCCTTCCTTCTTTCCACCCTCCTTCCTTCTTTCCTCCCTTTCCTTCCTCCCTTCCTTATTTCCTTTTCTTCCTTTCTTCCTTCCTTCCTTCCCTCCTTCCTTATTTCCTCACTCCTCTCATTCCTTCTTCCTCCCTTCCTTCCTTCTTTCCTCACTCCCTCATACCTTCCTTCCTCACTTCCTTCTTTCCTTTCTTCCCTTCCTTCCTCCCTTCCTTCCTTCTTTCCTCCCTCCTTTCCTTCCTTCTTCTTCCCTTCCTTCCTTCTTCCTCCCTTCATTCCTTGACTCGAGGACAAGAGGAGGGTTAAGGAGAATTAATGTGTTTCTCTTTAACTTTTATTCAAAAAACTGCGCTTTAGAAATGTCGTATTCTGATTGGTTTGATCATCAATGCTCCAACCAATTTAGATTAATGATCAAAGATTTCACCACTATTCTCTCATGATAGTTCACTTTTGTCTCATAGAGGCCCGAAATCCCTCAAGGGGCCTTTAATTAATCTGATCTCACAGAAGTATGAAATGACCACGACCTCTTAACACTCAAAATGCTCATTTAACGCAGCATGAAGTCGAGTCTTTGTGTAATAAAACTGGTTAGTCAGAACTCATGGAGCCTGCAGACTTTGCTCTGTTTCTCACTTTTCTCTTTTTTTTTTGTATCTTTAATTCTCTCGTACCTCCTTTTCGTTCATTTGTCTTTCATTTATTTCTCTTTTGCTGCAATTATCTGCTACTGTACTTCCTTTCTTCCTTCTCTCAAATCTGAAAAACACAAAAAAAATCTCTGTCTCAGCGGGGAGGCTCCTAATGAGGTCCATTCAGAAAAACCTCACAGCTCGGAGGAACAAAATGTAGAAATTAATCTCTCTCTTATACACAAACACACACACACACACACACACACACACACACACACACACACACACACACACACACAAACACACACACACACACACACACACACACAAAAGTGAATGCATATTGTTCTGAATCAGGACGACAGTGATGTAAAATCCCTCCTGATGTTTCTTTTTTAATGCCATACAGTTTATAACACATATATAGTGTATTAATAAGCATTTCACTTCACATGTTTTATGCAGACAGAATTATGTTGTATGTATTATGTATGTGTTTGTTCGTATGACTGACCCCATTTCACATGACACAGTCATTTGATCCATTGTTAATATTGAAATATATTATTAAACACATAATAGTGGCTTGGGACCCGTAGTCTAGTCTAAAAGGAAACTTTGAGAAAACACAGACAAACAGATAAAAATGAATAAAAATAATCTTGTCATTATAATCTTGCAATTGAGACAGCAGCAGGCGTGACCCCTTTTTTTTCTCTCGGCATCAACACACGCTAAACAGAAAGCTTTCCACACGCTCAGATGGAAATAATCTGACATGCAAGTAGGCTTGGATTTACAGGTAGAGGGTTGTGTTTTCTTTTTCACCTGTTTTGTGTTCTCTGATGTTGTCAGTGCACCATTTCGACAGCTACGAGCCGCGATTGATGCAATACTTGATTGCAAGTGATTGTTGTTCAGTCATATCTGGTGACATTTACTCCCGACTGGGGGGAAGGTGCAATCTCTTCAATTGTTTCCACTGTGTTTTGCGTCTTGGTTTATCCTTATTTTTGGGATAACTAGTAATTGGCTTTCCTTTCTTCTTTTTAACCCTTGTGTTGTCCTCGAGTCAAGGAAGGACAGGAGGAAGAAGGAAGGATGGAAGCGAGGAAGAAGGAAGGAAAGGAGGGAGGAAGGGAGGAAGAAGGAAGGAAAGGAGGGAGGGAGGAAGGAAGGAAGGAAGGAAGGAAGGAAGGAAGGAAGGAAGGAAGGAAGGAAGAAGGAAGGAAGGAAAGGAGGGAGGGAGGGAGGGAGGAAGAAGGAAGGAAAGGAGGGAGGGAGGGAGGAAGGAAGGAAGGAAGGAAGGAAGGAAGGAAGGAAGGAAGGAAGGAAGGAAGGAAGGAGGGAGGGAGGGAGAAAGGAAAAGAGGAAGGGAGGAAAGAAGGAAAGAAGGACAGAGGAAAGAAGTAAGGGCTGAAGGAAGGAAGGAAGGAAGGAAGGAAGGAAGGAAGGAAGGAAGGAAGGAAGGAAGGAAGGAAGGGGGATGGAGAAAAGAGAGAAGGAGGGAGGGAGGAAGGACAGACGGAAGGAAGGAAGGGAGGAAAGAAGGAACAGTCAAAACAGACAGGGTCAATTTGACTCAGGAGGACGACACAAAGGTTACATAAAGTTTTCCTTTTGGAATTTTTGTGAACTTATTTATAAGTTAAATAAAACCTAATTTGTGCTGATTTAACTCTGTTTGCCTTGTTTTCATCATTGTTACTCCCCTCATCCCCTATTATTTCCATACACGGAGACGTAACACCTGGATATAGATATGTATGCAGTGAGCCATAATGGCTGCTAAAGGTGGCTAGTTTCTGTGTTTACCTTTGTTCAGAGTCAGAAACAAATGTTTAAAACAGTTTAGGTAAAATGATGTGTTGTTGGAAAGATGTAGGAGGCTCAGTACCCTTCCCCGAAAAAGTTGTTTGTGTCCAATGGCCACTTTTATGGAAATACATCAGGTTGAAATAAACCAAAATGATCCTTTTAGGTCTAACCTTTGATGGGTTTGGAAGGCGAAATGTTTTCAGATGTTTCCAGTAAAGCAACAGGTTAATGTATGTACTGTGTTTGAACCAGTCTGCTGCCCCAATACAACACTGTGATGGTCTTGTTGGTCATTCAAAGTCCAAAAATAGGGGAGACCAGGGATGGTTGTAACACTGTAACACTTTCTTATATGGCGTTACAACCATCCCCACCCCTGTCAGCCAATGTTTAGCTAGCTGTATCAGCATGGTGGTTTGAAATTAGCATAGATAAAATGACTCACATTTTACGTAAGAACCTACTCTCTTACCTAATTCAAACTTCAACAGTATCAGTACTAATCAAAATATAGACTCGGTCCAAAAAAATTACTTTCTTACCTGAAAATGGATGTTTTAGCTGTAAAATCTGCACACTTCTTCTCACAGCCGTGCAAATTCACATGCAAGATCAGGGAGGGAGTGGTTATACATGAAATTGATCACATGACTCTTATGTTATCCCTTATTGTTGAAAGTGATGCTGTTACAACCATCCCTTTGTTACAACCATCCCCGGTCTCCCCTAAGGAACAAATGACTCATTTCCCATCGCTGACACTTTGGAGTAAAACTCAGGTAGTGATTTCTTATCTATCTTTATCTATAACATAAATATAGACAAACTGAGGGAAGCCAAGAGGAACAAGCAAAAATAAAGAAAGACAAAAATCAATTTGTCATTAAATGAGAGACAGCTTAGTGACTCACACACACACACACTGGTCAGAGCTGAAATAACACGAGGCTAAGCTTCCCTAAAACTCATGATGTAGCTGTGTGCACACTGCCGGCTTTACTCAAATCCCTGTTTAAACCAACGGTCTCACTGGGAATTAGAAATTAATACGTTTTATTACTGGGGTGGTAAATAGAAATACAGCCTTAATGCTAATGTCATCAAGCTTAACCCTCCTGTTGTCCTCGAGTCAAGGAAGGAAGGGAGGAAGAAGGAAGGAAAGGAGGGAGGAAGGAAAGGAGGGAGGAAGAAGGAAGGAAAGGAAGGACGAAGGGAGGAAAGGAGGGAGGAAGGGAGGAAGAAAGAAGGAAAGAAGGGAGGAAGGAAAGAAGGGAGGAAGAAGGAAGGAAAGGAGGGAGGAAGGGAGGAAAGGCGGGAGGATGAAAGAAGGAAAGAAGGGAAGAAAGAAGGAAGGGAGGGAGGACGAAGGAAGGAAAGGAGGGAGGAAGAAGGAAGGAAGGGAGGAAGGAAGGGAGGAAGGAAAGGAGGGAGGAAGAAGGAAGGAAGGAAAAGAGGGAGGAAGAAGGAAGGAAAGAAAGGATGAAGGAAGGAAGGGAGGAAGAAGGAAGGAAAGGAGGAAGGAAGGACAGACGGAAGGAAGGAAAGGAGGGAGGAAGGGAGGAAGAAAGAAGGAAGGAAAGAAGGAAGGAAGGAAGGAAAGGAGGGAGGAAGGAAAGGAGGGAGAAAGGAAGGAAGGAAGGGAGGAAGGAAAGAAGGAAAGGAAGGAGGAAGGGAAGAAGAAAGAAGAAAGAAGGGAGGAAGGAAGGGAGGAAGGAAAGGAGGGAGGAAGAAGGAAGGAAGGAAAAGAGGGAGGAAGAAGGAAGGAAAGAAAGGATGAAGGAAGGAAGGGAGGAAGAAGGAAGGAAAGGAGGAAGGAAGGACAGACGGAAGGAAGGAAAGGGGGGGGGAAAGAAGGAAGGAAGGAAGGAAGGAAGGAAGGGAGGAAGATGTAAGGAAAGGAGGGAGGAAGGAAAGGAGGGAGGAAGGACAGAAGGAAGTGAGGAAAGAGAGAGGAAGGAAAGAAAGAGAGAAGGAGGAAAGAAGGAACAGTCAAAACAGACGGGGTCAATTTGACCCGGGAGGACGACACGAAGGTTAAGCAACAATTCAAGAAGGCAGCAGTTCGTCTGGAATGCAGCGTTTGAGGGGGTGAAAAAAAGGAGGAGAAGAAATAAACAGCAGTCGAGCTGCAGCAGGAGGAGTGAACAGCAGACAGCAGGCAGAAATTATATGCTGCATAAAAGGATGTTAGCATATGTTAGTGTTGTGTTCACAGCGTGTTGCACTGCCTCTAAAAGCTCCAAAACGCTCCTTTAATGCAGGTTTAAAGGACAATTTATTTTAAAAGAAACACATTTGTTACATTAGTTGTACAAACGCAGACTTTTAGTGAAGAAGAAAATGTACTTCTAAAGAATAGTTGGAGGCTCTTCAGTTCACTTCAACACACATTTCCTCAGATCAACCATCAAGTGGCCGTTAGAGGACCTACGATGGCATCATCATTCAGCGGTGCAATGTCTGGTGCTTGATAGAAGAAAAACAAAAAGAGAAACACAAGAATACAGTTTCTGTATCAGGAATTAGAAAGTTGTATTAAGAAGTCGCACTCCAAACTGAAAATCATCCGACACAAACTCTGTGTGTCACTAATCTTTGTGTCGGCCTCCTGGGTCAAATTGATCCCGTCTGTTTTGACTGTTCCTTCTTTCCTCCCTTCTTTCCTTCCCTCCTTCCTTCCTTCCTTCCTTCCTTCCTTTCCTTCCTTTCCTGCCTCCCTTCCTTCTTTCCTCCCTCCCTTCCTTCCTTCCTTCCTTCCTTCCTTCCTTCCTTCCTCCCTCCTTCTCTCTTTCTTTCCTTCCTCTCTCTTTCCTCCCTTCCTTCTTTCCTTCCTTTCTCCCTCCCTCTTCTTTACTTCCCTCCTCCCTTCCTTCCTTTCCTTCCTCCTCCTCTCTTTCTTTCCTCCCCCCTACCTTCCTCCCTTCCTTCTTTCCTCTGTCCTTTCCTTCCTTCCTTCTTCCCTTCCTCTTTTCCTTTTTCCCTCCCTCCCTCTGTCCTTCTTTCCTCCCTCCCTCCCTCCTACCTTCCTTCCTTCCTTCTTTTCTGCGTCCTTCCTCCCTCCCTCCTTTCTCTCCTTCTTCCTCCCTTCCTTCTTTCCTTCCTTCCTCCCTCCCTCCTTTCCTCCCTTCTTCCTCCCTTCCATCCTTCCTTCCTTGACTCAAGGACAACAGGAGGGTTAAAGTTGTGCTTTGTAACTTTTAAATGTACGTAAAGTAAATTCTTTCTCATCCATACTTTCAGTCTGCTGAATCCTATTATTTTCTAAAGTGGTCGGGTACAACCCCTTTCTGGATCTGCAAAAGTGAGAGTATCATCATATCTGTTAGCCCAAGCAACAAAGTTAACAAAGGTCCTGCTAAGTGAGCAGTTATCCACAGCAGTGGGTGGGAGTAGTGAGTCACTTCATAGTTTACCAGCTACCATAAAACATAAATAGAAGAAGGAAGGTTGGAAGTGTTGAGAATATCAAATAATAAAAAAGAGTAAAATCAGCAGGATAAAAAAGACACAAGCAGTGGATTGAGACAGGATTAACCCTTCATGGTCCAACAATAAGGCAAAAACTGTCTCTGAAGTGCCCTCTGCATTACTCCACTTATTTATGTATTTCTGTTTCTATACCTTTTCATTATGCACTTACGCCCAAAGGCACTTACGCCACGCAGTTCACGCCATGCGCTATAGATCGTTAAAATGGGGCCCATAGTCTCACTTTAAATAACGGGTTCACAATTTTTCAAGTTTGTCTTAAAACATCAGTCAGGTGTCGTTATAAACAGGGAAAGAGGTTTTCCCCTCACTGTAATCATTCCTCCTGTGTAAACTGGCTATTAAAGGATCCCTTTCAAATGTGCTTTCAGTGTAAGTGATGGGAGATAAATCCACAGTGTGTGTTCTTTATACTGTATGAAAAGCTTCTCCTCCAGTTTAAATGATATCCCTGCAGCATCTTAAAGCAGGAGGCTCGATACGTTGATATATCTAAAGAAGGAATGAACCAGCACTAGGATCAGCACCTTGGAGAGCGCCACGGCACAAAACCCTGACAACTTATGATGATGATTTTTACATGATTAAACTTAATGATTCAATCTTTAAACAATATTCAACAAATATTCTTTAAGATTTGAGATTACAGTGATCAAGTTTCCATACTTTCAGTAATTACAATCCTGCTGATTTTACCTTTACATGACTGAAAACGATATTAGAAACAATTTTTTTTTTTTTTTACAGCAAATGAATGAATCCTCTTCCTTCTCAATTTCTCAGGAGCAGCAGGGACCAGTGTGCTCATACTGGATGATGAGCTTTCACTTCCCACATAAGCAGATCTGTTTGCTATGCACAGAATCGCTCCTCTTCTAACTAGTTGGCAAAATGTCATTATAAGAGCAATCCACCAAGGTACAAGTGCAACTGCTTTTTTAAGAGAATGGGAGGTGACACTCTGGGAGGTGACTTTTATGTCCAAAACACATCCATGAATACACTGAGAGACTAAGTACAACTCTTTTGAACCATGCACCTGGCACTTCAACCACTTTTTTTTATGCCATTAAACTAGCAAAAGTGGATTTGGGTACACTCTAAATGCACCATGCACTTAAATCATCAAAATAGAGCCATGTAACATTGAAAGATATCTACTTGATTTGACTCATTTAGACGACTGAAGCTTAATATCGGCTTCAGTTAAACCGTTAAATACATTTTTGCAGAGAAGGAGGACTGTGGATTTTAGTCCTCCATCACTTCACCATGTCATATTTTAACCCCTTTTAAATCATATATACTTAACATCAAAGCAAGCTGTTTCAACCATACTGGCCTGTTTCCATTCATTTCTGTAAGGTAAGAAAATCATCTACTTGCACTAGCAAATTTTTGCACGTCTCAAGTTTTTGCCTTTAGAGGTTGGATGACTCGGCACATTACATTTGATGCATACTGAAACCATCAGACCTCACTAAGATTCCCTACAGGACATACTGTGTCTGCAGGAGGACAAAACATGCAGGAAATGTAGATCAGGTATGTACAGTGCATTCAAGAGCAGAGAATACATATAAATTATTAAAGATCCCACTGACATATGAATACATTTCCCGCTCATGCAAGGCATTTCCCTGCAGTCTATTCAAATGGATTTGTCTTCCACATGTACACGTAGCCTTCAGCCACAAGGACATCTTATGTGTTTTAATTTCCTCATGTATTCCATTTAATTGCTATCATCTTATTCAGCACAATCAGAAAATTATACTCTGCAGTTTGGCTCATCTGCTCCGTAACACAGAGCAGTTCAGGAGCAATCAGGTTTTACAACAATAAAATCATTAAATAGTCACAGGGTCACTGCAATACTGGACAATGTGCAATATTTTTCCTTCTTAACTGTCTCACATTGTTATTTTCTTACATATTTATTGAGTTTTTCAGTTGCTTTTTAATCTGCTCTTACATTTTACCTTCGTCTTATAACTTTGAGGTCTTTGTATATATGTTTTTATTTATTAATGTATCTGTCTGTAAAAGCTACTAGATACCTGAATGAATAAAATGTCTATCTGTCTATCTATCTATCTGTCTGTCTGTCTGTCTGTCTGTCTGTCTATCTATCTATCTATCTATCTATCTATCTATCTATCTATCTATCTATCTATCTATCTATCTATCTATCTATCTATCTATCTATCTATCTATCTATCTATCTATCATTGAGGATTTAAGCCAACTCCCATGAGAGATGCACAACATCAAATCTCAAAAATTGGAGGGTGCAACAGTCTGATAAAAAGGATCTCCATTGAAACCCTCGGCATGTCACCCATTTTCTCAACAGTATCTCCTTTTGAATGAAAGAACCTGCACATTTCTTTCACATCATCTGTGGGAGGAACAAACTGGAACAGCTCCTTCAGCGTGGGATCAGCTCTTTGCTCAGTCACCAACTCACAATGTGACAAACATCAATGATGTTACTCGGTCTGCACACTTCCATCTACACAACATCAATCGCCTCCGTCCCTCACTTTCACCAACCTGCACCGTTATCCTTGTAAACACCTTGATTACATCTCGTCTGGACTATTGTAACCCTCTCCTCTTTGGCCTTCCTCGGAAATCTCTTCATAAACTCCAACTGGTCCAGAACGCAGCGGCTCGTAACATCACCTGAACTCATCACTCCTGCCCTGCAGCAACTTTGCTTCAAATCCCACATTGATTTTAAGATTCTGCTCCTCACTTTCAAGATCCTTCACAACCTGGCATCATCATATCTCTCTGAACTTATTCACATCTACACACCTTCACGCACTCTTCGATCCTCTTCTGCCATCCAACTCTCTGCCAATTTAACCACCATGGGGTCAAGAGCTTTCAGCCGATCTAATCCCCCCCCCCCCCCCCCCCCCCCCCCCCCCACCCCCCCCCCCCCCCCCCCCCCCCCCGCCCCGCGCCTCTGGAGCTCCTTTCCACCAGACATTTGCACTTCTGACTCTTTCTCCTCCTTTAATTCCCGCCTGAAAACACACTAAATTCCACATGGTATACTCACACTGGACTATGTAATCACATTCATATTTATTTATGTATTTATCTATTGTCTATCCACTTCAATGTTTGCTGATTTGATTATGTTTGATGTTGTTTTTCATGTGTGTCTTGTAAGGTGTCCGTGAGTGCTTTGAAAGGCGCCTATAAATAAAATGCATTATTATTATTAAACTGGGACAATACAAATGATTCTGTGGCACCATCTCCTACTTTTGAATCTGCACCATGACTGAACATATTCACGGCACGCGTCATAACACCTTGAACACCCCAAGAAACAGTTTTTTCATTTTCATCACGACCATTGTGCGAGCTGATCAAACAGACACTTCCTCCAGACTCATCATTTCACAGAATCAGCGTAACACCATCGTCAGGCAGAGCAGGCCGTATACTCCCATTTTGACTTCACCTTCAAATAACTCCAAATGGAGCAGAAGTTTATAAAAACCAGACACAACTCAGGTATAAAAGATTCTGTGTCAGTCTCCTCAGAAAAAGGCAGAATCAGATGCTCCTATGTCAAATAATATGGTCAGTGGCATCTTCACATCACTAATAACTATAATAAATACAAATAAAAGACAAGTAGGGACTTAACCCTCCTGTTGTCCTCGAATCAAGGAAGGAAGGGAGGAAGAAGAAAGGAAAGGAGGAAGGAAAGGAGGAAGGAGGGAGGGAGGAAGGAGGAAGGAAGGAAAGGAGGAAGGAAGGAAGGAAGGGAGGGAGGGAGGAAGAAGGAAAAAGGAAGGAGGAAGGAAAGTAGGGAGGAAGGAAGGGAGGAAGAAGGAGAGAGGATGGAAGGAATGAAAGGAGGAAGGAAGGGAGGAAGGAGGGAGGAAGAAAGGAGGGAAGGAAGGGAGGAAAGGAAAGAAGGAGGGGGGGAAGGAAAGGAAGGAAGGATGGAGGAAGGGAGGACAGAGGTAAGAAGGAAGGGAGGAAGGTGGGGGGGAGGAAAGAAAGAAAGAAGGAGGGAGGGATGGAGGAAAGAAGGACAGAGGAAAGAAGGAAAGAAGGAAGGTAGGGGAAGGAAAGAAAGAGGGAAGGAAAGAGAAGGAGGAAGGACAGACGGAAGGAAGGAAGGGAGGAAAGAAGGAACAATAAAAACAGACGGGGTGAATTTGACCCGGGAGAACGACACAAAGGTTAAATCAGGCTTCAATATGTCAAAGAATACTTCACTACTCAGCCGTAAATCATCTTCACATGCGCTCTTTTGTGATTGTTCTATTGACTTGAGCACAGTGCAGTCTTTTTTCTTAATGACCTTTTTTACAGTACAAACCTTTTCAGATTCACAAACACAACAATCAACTTTAGCTCCAAAAGAAAATTTCCACCGAAACACCCGGAGAAATAAATCACCAGCACAGGCATAAGTGCAGGGGACCCTGACGCTATAATCAACAAATAATCATCTGGCAGCCTTCACAACCGTCTTTTTCTCACTTATGTGCACTGCAATCTGCTCTGGCTGACTTTTTAAATTGTTCAAGAACAATCAAGTTTCACAAATCATCAAAATCAAATCTGACGCAGAGCACCAGCGACTAATTAGAGTCACCAAATCACGGGAAAACTCAAAGGAGTGGTTCGTCCCCGTTTTTCTAATTTCTAGCATTAAGCCTCTCGGACTAATTTATAAGCTTTCATCACAACAGCTTTAAACTTTTCATAATCACTACAGTCACTCGCAGCCTGTCAACACACACTGCAGCGAAACACACGCAGTCCAACTCCACCCGGCCCTCTCTCGCTCCTTCGACACATTCAAACAAAAGTGAAAAAATGTTTCCAATTCTTTCTCATTAAATTTAGGCACAGAGCGTAAACTACTCAAAATATCACCAGAATTATCATAGCCCTGAGCCGACTCTTCACTCTGTGACAAGTCACACAATTTACCTTCCTTAATTAAAGTAAGTCTCTCACATTCTAAGTCTAATTTAGCCCCTTTCCATTTGCTGCCTCGTTTTTTTCCCTGTGCCAGTGTTTTGTCAAATTCTGTTTAATGTCACACCATTTTCAACTCAAACTCCTTCTCTTTTTACAATCTCAATAATTCCCTCTGGTGTTCAATACATAAAGGCCCAATCAGGGAGTGACGACTGAGAAACAACAGCCCCAGTTTGATTAGTAGACGTTGGTGATATTTTATGGGGGTGTTAAATCTTCCATCGCACACAAATTTGCCTTAATATTTTCCTTGAATCTTTTGTCACCAACACACATTTTATAATAATCAGCAATCTTTTGTCTTGAATTGCAGAGCAGGTGGACCCAAAGGCAGAGACTGCAGGCTGACAGAGGCTGAAAAAGTAAAAGTACTTTATTTTGGCCTGAGAAGGCAAAACAAAAAGAGGCAGAGAAGCACAAAAGATAGCAGGACAAGACTCAGACAAACCAGGTAAAACTGAACCAAAACAGGATGAGAATTAAAAGATACAATAAACACAGAGGATCGAACAGCAACTGAACCGAAAACCAAAGCCTAAAAAACACAAGTGGTTAATTACAAACAGGACACAGGTGAGTGAAACACGACACAGGTGACACACATGAGGAAAAACACAGGAAGTAAAAAATAACCACACAACCAAGGAGAAAATATTTCAAAATAATTAAAACACAATAGAAACTACAGACAGGATGTGACATCTGTATCATTTGATCTCTAGCACACAGTTCTAAAAATGCCTCATCAATGAAATTATTTACTCCTGGCACAACAAAGGCATAAGAGCAACCTTGTACATTGTAACTGCCTATTCTGTCTTCATGGGCTTCTTAGGGCAGGTATACTTGTGCTCTAAAACCCAATAATGTGACCCAAAACCATGAATATGCTCCTGAGACCACCACTCCAACCACTTTCAGCGGACACCACAATCAGTGGTAAAAGAAAACCCAAAGGGGAATTGTGCAATAACAACAGGGGAGTCGGGCTCAACATCGTATTATTAATCCATTCCACTGTTTAAAAGTTGGAGCTGGTAATGTCTGAAACATGAAGAGAGACTTTGGGAGCATCTACTCTGGAGTCTGGTGTCATTTTCCACTTATTTAGTTTGTGTTGGATTTTGTCTTCTAAAGGCTGATAATTAATTTAATTTGTTTCCCTCAAGTCTCTGTGAATAAAAATTCCCTCTTTATTTTGTTTTAACTTGAAATGATTCTCAGTCATCTGCGTTAACTCATTACTGATGGCTATTGATTCACATTTAGTTTCATTTAACTAATTCAATGTAGTCTTTTCTTGCTTTTCTTTGTAGTTTCTGCGCCAGATTCTCGTGATAATAATGAGTAACGTCTTAGTAATGGACACAATCCTCTGACAGGATGTGAAAGGATTCCTGAAGCACTCTGACAGAAACTGGACTGCAGGTTTTTAATGAAGCAGAAGATGTGCTCTCCTCCCATCTCAAAGGGAATTCAGTTCATTTTAAAGTCTTAAATTATGCAGAGTTTGCACCCCGGAGCACCGAGATGTACTCGACATCCAGTGGTGAAGAGGTGCAGAAACCATTGGATACCAATCAGTGTGCTTGATGCTCAGGTCAGCACAACACTTTGATGAGACCTAGAGGGGGAGCCTCAAGAGACATTTATGGATATCTTCAGAAGAACTGTAATTCCAGTGCTGATTACAGTGGCTTATTATTCAAGCAGTGTGGCGTCCATCAACAGAAAAAACATTAAGTGAACTGCAAGGGACTCGGGTGTGTTTTTCACGCTGATTTGGTAAGATGAGACCGGTATCAAAGAGGTGTCTAATATGAGGTTAAAGATTGCTATGGGAAATGTTCAGCTGCATTGTGAATGTTGCCTTTGAGATGAGGTGGGAGCTCAAGTCTTTTTTTCAAGGGCTCCCCTGTAATTTCACACTCTGTATGCAGACGGACAAAAAAAGCTAAAATGAGCCAATTTGTCAAGAATTGCCAACGATGAAAGTGGAAATTAGACTCGTGAATGCGTTTGAGTGTTACTGCACGAGGCTCAGAGAGAATAGGACATTAGATCACGGGGGAGTCACACACACACACACACAGAGACTTACTGTAACACCACTGGGACTGGGAAGTTAGGGCCAAGACCACACAGGGAGTGACTGATGAGGGTCTTAAACTACCAGAGGAAGGCTGCTCTCTAAAGGGCTCTTTGTTGAAGAAGGATAAGGTATGACACATCAGGATCTGGTTTGTGTTCAGGAGGTGAGTGATTAATGCTGTACTCTGCAGGGATGAGAGTGCAGAGCGGCACAGTGGGAAGATTAGCCTTTTTAGTGAAGAGGCCCAGAGCGCCTTTTGATAAGTTTCTTTCCTTCAGTTTTTACATTATTCTTTGCTCCCTCGAGGGGGAAGTAAAAGGAATGTGTCTGGTCTTCTGTAGGGCAACTGTGTAGCTGCTATCCTATGATTTCTGCATTTCAAGTGTCGCTTTCGAGTGGCTGAGTGATGGAGTCATGCTCATGTCATATCAGATAAAAAATACAGTCATCCTCCTGCAGAATATAGCCTATAGGTTGGGTATATCTGTCCCACGTGGGATCACTAGATGCGATCTCAGCAGTAAGATCAGGAAGAGCTGGATGTGTTAACGCATTAGCTGTATCAAATTTAAAAGTCAGGATGTTGTAGTGGCTGTCAGCTTATTTTGACATTTCCCTGCTCCCTAGCTGCCTAAAAGTAATTGATGCACCTCACCCAGGATGCCCCCCTGTGGCTCCGGAGTTAGAGACGTCATGGGGACTTTTGTTGCATCTCTTTCTTATCCTGTCATTTCTCTACTGGTCTAATCATATAAATGCATTAAATGGTCAAATAATAATAATAATATATATAAAATGTGGTTTTACCCATCGTGCAGTAACTATGACAACAACATTTCTTACACCTTAGGCTTGTTTATTTGAGAGCTTTGAGTTGCCTTCATATGATCATAAACATTCATTGAATAATATATATGTTATATAGGTTATTGACTGCAGTGTTTTCTAACAACCCCCTTCTTACAATCAGCTATAATCCTAAATAATAAAACCTTTATTGAGATGTTTTACTCTTTAGGGTTTCTTTTATTTCATATTAACTTTACTGCTTTGCATTTTAACCCTTGCATACAGTTCAGGGTCAAATTTGACCCATTTTTACATTTGAGAGCTGTAAAAACACCCTATACATATTTATTTTAGCCAGACTTTTCCTAATGTGACCCACAGAATACAAAAATGGAAATAAAATATATCTTTTTTTAAATTTTTGTGCAGCTGATACACTTTTTTATATGCAAATGTACAAAATTTGACCTGAGTTTATTAAGAAAAATTCAAAAATCAGCATTGAAACATAAAATAGTGTGAATGTCTTTTTTCCATAAGATTAAACAAACTGAAGAATTAATCAAACATGTATTAATGATTATCGGGGAATTTATGTGCCGAGACTAATTATGAGTCAGAATATGAACAGTATGTGAGGGTTAAAGAGAAGGTATATTACTATTAGCAAAAAGTGATATTTTAATGAACTCAAAATAAACATTGTGTCTCATTTGTGGACTTACCTGTGATGGTGGCAACCCTCCTGAGAGTTAATAAGACCTGCTCGAGCCTTCTTTCCGGCTCAGTCACGAACACAACATTTGCAGCGACATTCAATATAAATATTTCATGATTAAGTTGATAGAATAATATAATCTGCCATGTATGGAGGAGGAGGTGTGCTCACATTATGGCTTGAAAAGGGATGTTTTAAAGTTTAATTTCTCTAACAGTAATTACTCAAAAAAACTACACTGAACATGTTATTCCTAATATTCTTCATAAGAACAGCATGAGTGTTCACAAGCTTCACACAAAATCATTTCGACACTGTGAACTGACTCATAACAGAAACAGTGCTGAAGCTTCATGCACGGTGTCGGAGAAATTAATTCTAGCTACTGCAGCTGAGAAGACAGAAAGAAGTCGATGCTTTCTCTCCGGGTTAAAAGCCTCTCTGCGGTCAGCGTCAGCTCTTGGTTCAGTAAAAATCTCCTTTCCCATTAAGCTCAACCAGGTAATGAACCCCGCCGCCGCAGCTCACAGAACTTAATATAGCTGTGATCCATTTTTAATTTGATGGAAATACTTTGACTGCAAAGCCTCAAACCACAGGGTCTCTTGGCACAATAAATCACACTACATTTACACCTTTTAGCAGCTAAATTCATTTCAGACCGCAGCGTTAGTTCATTCATATTCTGTTTAAAACCCATTTAAAACCACATGATTTTTTTGTTCACACATTCATATCAACTGTTAAACGGATTTACACATCAAGTGGTCTGAGTGACGCAATCTAATTGGTCAAATCATTCACAGCTAAGGTTGAAGCTTTTTATGTTTCTCGTGGTAAGTTTTTCTTGCTCTCTCCAGCTGTTTATTATTCATGTTCCCACCTTGAACAGAGTCACTACACGCATATTAAAATTTGTTGAGTAAAAAGCCATAAAACCCCTTGAGTAGGTTAAATTATTGGAACTTTATAAAATTGTTGTTTAGCTGTGTGGCTGCAACTTTTCTGTTTTTGTTCACTCTCAACACTCTCATAGCGTAGTTCCACTATACACTACCTGCTCAGCACCAAACAGCAAACAGACACAGTTATGGCGCTTTTCCACTACACAGTTCTAGCACGACTCGACTTGGCTCGACTCTACTCGTTTTTTTTCTGCGTTTCCATCAGGGATAGTACCTGGTACCTGGTACTTTTTCAGTATCTGCTCTGGTGAGGTTCCAAGCGAGCCGAGCCGATACTAAATGTGACGTCAACAGACTGCCGGCCACTGATTGGCCAGAGAGTCACTGGAAGAGTCATGAGCCGTCCCACACAAGAATCAAACCCGCCATTTTTAAATACCAACAACAGCGAGAGCCGAGTCAAGTCGTGCTAGAACTGTATAGTGGAAAAACACAATTAGTTTCTTTAATTTTGTTTCACTTCACCATATGCTGTTAAAATCATGCAGTCTCTTCAGCTGGTCTGGAAATGAGCACCTCTAACACCTGCATAAACTCACAATACCACCACCAAACACCACAGAACATATCTATGCTGAACTGGTTTCCAGCCTTAAATGGACTTAAATCCAAAAACACGCAGCTCAACATAAGAAACACTTTTCTAAACAACACAAACTGTAATTAAGTAAAATGTGCAGCTCGTTCAACATATTCAAAGAAGCTGATGATATGTAAGCTTTCAGGTTCAGTTATCGCAGGTTTAACAGTTATATGCTGTTATTCACACAACAATTGGAAACACTACTTTTTAGTTTACTTGAATAGTTTTAGTTTGCTGTCTCTGTGAAGTAAAGAATGTGCAGCAGGGTTTTTTAGAGACAGCTACCGCTTTAGTTCTCATCCCTGTTAAATTAACAGGTTTAACATCTACCGTATATTAAAAAGCCTAAATCCACAGTAAGAAGCGAGGAGATTGGGGCAAAAACAGCAGGTTTGACAGCTTGCAATAAGCCTCCTCATGGAGAGTATTAATGCATTTGTTTAATATATTCTGAGGTAATGGAAAAAAAAGTAATATAGGGAGGAATATCCAGAAGTTTGAGTGTTTGAGGTCTGGCCGAATTTCTTCTATCTCACTTCCATCAAAATGTGGTCAGTGCCAAAATCCACCTTCTGGTATTCTTCATTAATGGTGGAAGAGAAAGAAATTAAAATGGTAGATGGACTGTACTTATATAACGCTTTTACACTGCATGTCACATTCACACATTCAGAAGAATGAAGGAAGGAAGGAAGGAAGGGAGGAAGGGAGGAAGGGAGGAAGAAGGAAGGGAAGGAGGGAGGAATAAGGAATGATGGAAGGAAAAGAGGAAGAAGGAAGGAAAGGAGGGAGGGAGGGAGGAAGGAAGGGAGGATGAAGGGAGGAAGAAGGAAGGATGGAAGGAGGGAGGAAGGAAGGGAGGAAGAAGGAAGGAAAGGACGGAGGAAGGAAGGGAGGAAAGGAAAGAAGGAAAGACGGAGGAAAGAAGGCAGGAAGGAAAGTAGGATGGAGGGAGAAAGGAAAAGAGGAAGAGAGGAAGGAAGTAAAGAAGGACAGAGGAAAGAAGGAAGGGAGGAAGGAAGGAGGGAAGGAAAGAAGGGGGATGGAGGAAGGAAAGCACGAAGGGAGGAAAGAGAGAGGAAGGAAAGAAAGAGAGAAGGAGGGAGGAAGGACAGGCGGAAGGAAGGAAGGGAGGGAGGAAAGAAGGAACAGTCAAAACAGACGGGGTCAATTTGACCCGGGAGGACGACATGAAGGTTAAGGGTCTTTTCAACAGTTGGATCCCCCAAGTTGTTTATAATAGTGATGCAAATCTAGATGTCAGCGCAGACGTTTATTCTGCTCTGTCAGAATGAGGCTCTTTGTGAGGCTTCTGCTGTCAGTCGCCTGGGAAACTGCAGCATTCAGCTCACAGCATCACTCGATATCAACTCACTCATTGCAAGTCGACACACAGGGCAGAACGTCCCTTTCTCTTTCTGTTCCGAAAAGCTCTTTCTCTCTCCGTCTCCGGCTGCTCTGCCACTTCTGTTGTCGCCGCTTGGCTGCTTGCCTGTTTTTCCTTCGCTCCCGCCTCTCCTCAGAAGCAACTTAATCACCTCCAGGCAGCACTCGCACCTGATCTCACTCCACTCATCTGTCGAGAGACCTGTGAGGAAAAAAGAGAAAGAAACAACCGCCACGCACGAACATCCTCTGAGCCCCGCAAGTAAAAAAATGTGCATTAACGCTCCTGTTGTCCTCGAGTCAAGGAAGGAAGGGAGAAAGAAGGAAGGAAAGGAGGGAGGGAGGAAGGAAGGTAAGGAGGAAGAAGTAAGAAAGGAGGGAGGAATGAAGGAATGAAGGAAGGAAGGAAGGAAGGAAGGAAGGAAGGAAGGAAGGAAGGAAGGAAGGAAGGAAGGAAGGAAGGAAGGAAGGAAGGAAGAAGTAAGAAAGGAGGGAGCAAAGTAGGGAGGATGAAAGAAGGAAATGAGGGAGGAAGGAAGGGAGGAAGAAAGAAGGAAATGAGGGAAGAAGGAATGGAGGAAGAAGGAAGGAAAGAAAGGAGGGAGGAAGGAAGGAAAGAAGGAAAGGAGGGAGGAGGGGAGGAAGACGAAAGGAGGGAGGGAGGAAGGAAGGGACGGAGGAAGGAAGAAGGAAAGAAGGAAGGAAGGAAGAGAGGACAGAGGAAATAAGGAAGGAAGGAAGGAAGGGAGGGAGGGAGGGAGGGAGAAAGGAAGGAGGGAAGGAAGAAGGAAGGAAGGAAAGAAGGAAGGAAAGAAGGAAGGGAGGGAGGAAGAAGGAAGGAAGGGAGGAAGAAGGAAAGGAGGGAGGGAGGAAGGAAGGAGGAGGGAAGGAAGGAGGGAAAGACGACACAAAGATTAAACAAGAGCTTTTGGCTGGTACAAAAAAAAACCCATTTATGTTATTCTTTAGTTTCAGTCGGACCTTGTGCATCACATTCCTTTGCTACACATACAGCAGCATTTACTTATATATGCATCAGATGTTTTAATCTGTGTTTAACATTTGCTTCTGTCTTCATATCTTTAAGCTCTAATCTGTTTGGTTTTTTCTTTGCCAACATATTTAAATGTTCCTTGAACTATCCTCCCACTGACACACACACTGCCCAAATAGTTGAAGAACCGAAGGCGTCGCCGTCATCAAAAAAAAAAAAATCTTAAAATCTCCCTGCGACTGAAACCTGAGGAGCCTCTCGACATTTACACACACACACAAAAAAAAAACCTTCATTTTTTAAAGTTTGGAGGGGTGGTGTCACATTAGAGCAATGAAAAGGTCTCATGCCATGTATAATAAGATAAAGAAGTCGGTTTCAATAATTCAAGATTAACCTTCATGTCGTCCTCCCAGGTCAAATTGACCCCGTCTGTTTTCGACTGTTTCTTCTTTCCTCCCTTCCTTCCTTCCTCCTTTCCCTCCTCCCTTCCTTCTTTCCTTCCCTCCTCCCTTCCTTCTTTCCTTCCCTCCTCCATTCCTTCTTTCCTTCCTTCCTCCTTCCTCCTTTCCTTTCTCCCTCCCTCCCTCCTTCCTTCTTTCCTCCCTCCCTCCTACCTTCCTTCTTTCCTTCCCTCCTCCCTTCCTTCTTTCCTTCCTTCCTCCTTCCTCTTTTCCTTTCTCCCTCCCTCCCTCCTTCCTTCTTTCCTCCCTTCCTCCCTCCCTTCCTTCTTTCCTCTGTCCTTCTTTCTTTCCTTCCTCCCTTCCTTGCTCCCTCCTTCCTCTTTCCTTTCCTTCCTCCCTTCCTTCTTTCCTTTCCTTTCCTCCCTTCCTCCCTTCCTCCCTTCCTCCCTCCCGCCTTCTCTCTTTCTTTCCTCCCTCCTACCGTCCTCCTTTCCTTCTTTCCTCTGTCCTTCTTTCCTTCCTTCCTCCCTTCCTTACTCCCTCCTTCCTCTTTCCTTCCCTTCCTCCCTTCCTTCTTTCCTTTCCTCCCTTCCTCCCTTCCTCCCTTCCTCCCTTCCTCCCTCCCTCCTTCTCTCTTTCTTTCCTCCCTCCTACCTTCCTCCCTTCCTTCTTTCCTCTGTCCTTCTTTCCTTCCTTCCTCCCTTCCTTCTTTCCTCCCTCCCTCCTACCTACCTTCCTTCCTTCTTTCCTCCATCCTTTCTTCCTTCTTTCCTTTCCTACCTTCCTTCTTTCCTCCATCCTTCCTTCCTTCCTTATTCCTCCCTTCCTTCCTTGACTCGAGGACATCAGGAGGGTTAAACAGCTTCTAGCAGCTCGTGTAGACTCACTCGGACTGAATTTGTGGATCAGCGGTCTGAAGTGTGTCTATTTGTGTCTAAAATCTGTCCTGGAGTGAAATACCACCGGCCTTTACAGGACTGTGGCTCATGTCGTGCATTAAAGCTTTGCCCCGCGGTCCTAGTCTGCGCCAAGTTAACATGTCTGTTGGTTAGTGAGCTAATGGGAAAAGCATGTCTCTGTTGGCTCCGAGCTGCTGGTGTTCAGGGCTCCATTACTGCGGAGTTTCACAAGGACGTGTTATAGCAGCACAATGTGGACCGCAGCACTTAGTCTCTTATATACTGTGTTGTCTCACTTCTTCTCTGAATGCCTCTTTCTATGCATTTCAATCCCCCTGCTGTATCCGTACCAGGCAACGGATGGCATCATTTAAACTGCGTTAATTAAAGCCTGTAGCTCACACTGCACACGTCAAACAGAGGATGTGCCGTATTACCTCACATATGAGACATTTAACGTGTGCAATCTAGTCTATTTTCTTTTACTAAGCAGGGTTAATGTTCCTGTCGCTCCTCCGTCTGCTTGTGTGTGAAACCAGAGAAACAACATGTCTGCTTCTCTCACAGGACCAGATGATGTTATTGTGAGTGTTGTTGGAGCATTTCACGTTAAAAATAGATCTGTGAGGCATCTTCATTGGCATCAAGAGTGCCATGTCAAATAAAATGTCCCAATGGTGTTAAATGGTGATGTTTGATTTAAATGAGTCATTTGATGATATTTAAAAGGGGGGCGTGATGTCATGATTGACAGCTGTGCAGACTCTGGCTCCAAATGACGTCACACAAGAGAAGGAAAGGAGATATTTTGGCTTCACTTTAGCATTGCAGCAGAGAGTGGAGACATGCCGTCAATGGTCAATGGACCTGAGGGCAGCAGAGAGTGTTGATATATGCAAAAGCAAACTTAAGACCTATTTATGAATCAGTCTTTTATTTTCTATTTTAGCCTGTTTTACTACTTGGACTATTCTGTTTGTTCTATTTTATAGTTTTCTTCTTCATAACACACCCTTTATGTCTGTTTTATTTCATTACTTTTACTTTTTTACTCCTAACATCTCTGGTTTTACTTTATTCTGTAATGACTTTATCTTATTCTTTCTTTTTATATATTTTCAATATTGTATTAGTATTTTATTAGCTATTTATTTATTTATTTATTTATTTATTTATTTATTTATTTATTTATTTATTTATTTATTTATTTATTTATTTATTTATTCATTCATTTATTTATTTATTTATTTATTTATTTATTTATGTATTCATTTATTTATTCATTTATGTATTCATTTATTTATTTATTTATTTTTTCCATTTATTTATTTATTTATACTTTTTTTTCTTTACATTTTTATCCTACCTTTAGTGTTTCCTCATTGCAGATTCTTGAGAGTTATGTTAGTCTTTCCTGAGTTCCTATTTTTAATTATTTGTTGTTTTGTTTATTTGTTTGCTCCGACTATGTAAAGCACTTTTTGTTACATCACTATGTAGTTTGATTGATTGATTGACGTCATGAACATTTAACCAGGTCACAGTAGAATTAATGAAGTGCTCTCTCTATCTCTTCAAACTTCTTTAACTCTTTCTTTTAAAAACAAGTTATTTTAAAGACACTTATAATTGACTTAATGCAGTGTTGTTGCTCTTGTATCAGATGAAACTGAGACTTCTCCTTCATCTATGTGGCTCATGTTGGTCTTCAATTGCACAATACTGTTCATGAAAAGAAAACTTAATCTGACATTATTTTGATGCATTTAAGATAAGATAAGATATTCCTTTATTAGTCCCACAGTGAGACAACATCAGCTAAATACTAACAGGAATTACAGG
The DNA here is from genome assembly GCF_963691925.1 of Scomber scombrus. Lineage (NCBI taxonomy): Eukaryota > Metazoa > Chordata > Actinopteri > Scombriformes > Scombridae > Scomber > Scomber scombrus. Next base: position 29,882,809 of record NC_084974.1, on the reverse strand, counting down.
AAGCTTTCAGGGTAAAATTCTCTGCATCATATCCTTTATTGACCATGTGTGACCGCAGACATCTGGCACTTGATGATGCAGAGAAATAATTTCACGCCCTTGTTTTTCCTCATCTTTTACTGGACTTCTCAAGAAATCAATAAACAGTCTTCAGCCAGCATAAAATACTGCTGCTTTAAACCAAACGAGCCAAAGAAGGAGAACATCACAGCCATTCTGACGCTGACTTCCTGTCTCTTATAAAAAAATCGATGTAAAGAATGTTACTACTAGTTTAAAGCGCTGAATGTTTTAGCGCCTCCATACTTAGCCGACCGTCTCTTTCTCTGAACAACCCGAACACCATCCGGTCAATGAACACTACAGCAAGTCTGGAGCAGCACATTTTCTTATTATGGACTAAAACTGTGGAACAAACTGGACAGAAGTTTCCTTTAAGAAATACCTGTTTAGTCATGCTTGTAAAGGGAACTTTTAATGAGAATGTTATGTGCCTATATTATTGGATCTCAATGAAATATTTTACTTTTTACTCCCTTTTATTGCATTTTATTGCAATTTTTTGCTTATTTGCATCATTTGAAGTGTTTCAGATATTGAATATTGTGAGGTTTGACCACTATATTCTATACTTCAGTGGATATTTTGCCTTAACTTGAGCACCTCGGCATGTGAAAAGTGCTAAAACAGAACATTCTTGAAGCAGCTTTTTGTTCTCTGTTGAATATTAAAGACAAACTCAGCCTCACTTTTCTAAAGTCACGGAAAAATGAAATGTCATTTTTTTCTCAATTAAAACATCTAAAGAATGTTAAATTGCTTAAAGACAAGATTTCATGAAAATACTACAATAACTACTAATACAATAAATTTGCACGAGTGAAAAGTCTCACCATTTACATTTAATGGCATAAAGCATGCACATTTCCAGGTGTATATATTTATGTTGTGGAGCTCTACAGGAAAGTTTTTGCATGATTTACAGTTAAAAACATATCTATTTTATACTGGCTCTTTTTGCAGCCCCTCAGTTCAGCCTCTGTCTCACACAGGTGGTTTTAGCTCCTGCTGTAATTGGTCAGTTTCAGGAAGCTTCCTCCGGCTCTGCTTGCTACTTAGCAGGATTTTTCTTCTTTTTCTCCTTCTTTACTACCAATACAAACCTCTCAAATCCATCTGTACATGTTGGAGCTCAATCAGATCCAAAATATGCAAGTTAACAGTCAGAACAACATCTGGAAAAACCTTAGCAACAACCTTAGCAACAAAGACTAAGAACCAGACAGACATTTATGGGCATGTGCAAACAATTAGATAACTCTGGGTTAGGGAGTCTTTTTGCATACATTTACCTTAAGGTTTGCAACTTTTACCATTGTTAGCATCTAATATTAAAACAGTATAGAAATAATAGAAAATAATAAAAAGTATGATACGTCCCCTTTGGCAAAACTGGCAGTTGTTAAAATTCTTCAACCTGCTTTTTCTGCTTCTTTTTAAAAAATGTATTTTATATGCTGTCTATGTGGTCGACCCTAATATCCCTCTATTTTACATGGATGTGTGTGTGTGTGTGTGTGTGTGTGTGTGTGTGTGTGTGTGTGTGTGTGTGTGTGTGTGTGTGTGTGTGTGTGTGTGTGTGTGTGTGTGTGTGTGTTTGAGGTGTTTTTAGTCATTTTTTCCAATGTCTTGTTGTGAGTTCCAGCATTAAAGTGCATGAAATTCAAAATTATTCTGTACCTCTCTCTTCATCTCTCTCTCTCTCTCACTCCGTATGTCCTCCCCCGGCAGCTGTTTGATGTCATGACCCAACATCCAATTATCTGTAAGGATAGAGATGTCAGAGAACCTGTGACGCACACGCGCGCATGCACGCACACACACACACACACACACACGCACACACACACACACACCAGGTGGGAGATGTGACAGGATAATTGGGGAAAGGTGTAAGGAAGGAAATACTGCAGGGATGAGAAATGAAATCAGGACAGAGAGAGAAGAAGAGAGAGGGAGATATACAGGTCAGGTAGGAGAGGAGGAGCAGAATATGAGCTGAGACCTTCAGGACATCACATCTTAAAATGATCTTACAGCTGGAGACTAACCAAACATGACCCGAGAATTATCTGGGACACTCGGGTCACTCAGAGTACGTCACACTAGTATGCAGGTTGGCCTCTAAATTGTATTATTATTATTAGTAGTCATATTTCCGTTGCTTGTACACATGATGTAAATTTTTAAAATAATCCTTTTTGTTTCAAACCTCTTGCACTCATTAAAAAAACATAAACTCTACGTCCGTCAAAAACTCTGACAAGCTGTATTAACAAACCTCTGTGTGGGATTTTTACATTATTGAAGTAACACAACACATAAAGCAGCCCCATCCCACCCATACCCTATACACTGTCTGCCCATTAGCAGAAGGGAGAGACAGAAATTCTGTGAAAAACAAAACAAAACAAAACTCTTTCCTATTACTTCAAAAGCTTTTCACTGTGAGTCACTTTTATACGTACATCTAGAAAAAAAACACTGCACTTCCTTTCCCTTAAATCTAAAACTATGTGCAAATATAGTATATGACATGTGACCACAGCAGCAGTTACAGCTCATTCCTGCAAACACCTCCGTTCACATTTAAACACCAAAGCGAGTAATTGTCCTCCTACTGATCATGTGCGGAGGGACAGACGACCAGGTCAGCCACAGAAAACTAGCAAAGAAGAAACTATTTCACTTTCTGCTGCAGCTTCCTGTCATTTAGTTTATCGTGAGCAGGTTACAACAGATTCAGTGAGAGAAAGGTGGTAGAAAGCCACATTTACCTCGAAACACACCGTCATTGAGTGATAGTAAAAGTTAACACTTGCATAAAGCATAGATGTATTATAAGAGCTGGATACTGGACCAGATATGGTGCCTATTCTGTCCAATAGAAGTTGCTCAGCTGGCACATTTGATAAGATAAGATAAGATAAGATAAGATAAGATAAGATAAGATAAGATAAGATAAGATAAGATAAGATAAGATAAGATCAGTCTTTATTCTCATTGTAGAAAAAATTAAAATAAAATATAACACTTAATCAATTTCTCTCTTCTCCATCGGCCTGATGGGTTAGAGTTTTAGTTCACACATCTCACTCATCCACACACTGCATTCATCACTGATTTAGCAGACTAACATTATTCTATTTCAACTTAAAGTCATAATAAATGTCATTTTAGACACTTGGTTCATGTGTGACTCCCTTTTTTTTCTTTTTTTGCAGACACTGAGCCGGTTCGTAACATTTGAACTTTGACTACAGATGTCTCTTTTGTTGTTATTGTGTTTCTTCTTATTCCTCTTCCAATGAAATGCTGCACTACTGCCACCATCACTAATATGGCAGCGTTTCCACAAAGCTCCATTTTCCCCATATATGCTGAGCCAGCGTTTTTACATCCACACACTCTGGAGGCTGTTTCATGAGGCAAATAACACTGTTTTGGTCTGGATAGAGCGATTAAACAGAGAGAAATATATGGATTTATCTATTTAGATGGTTTAGTGTGGACATGGTTTAAGAACTGATGGAAACAGAGAGCATTTAGGGAAGTGATCTGTAGTTTTCGTGGTAAAAATGTGCAAAATCCTTGTTATTGTGTTTAAAATCTGTTTTGTTTGCATCAGTGGAGGAGAGCAGGCGTCGCTATCGGATTTCACTGTATCATAAAAATCAATTATATTTTCATTAGAAGAGCATCACAGAGGTAGAGACGGGATATTAGGTCATGACATAATTTAGATTAAAAAATCATACAGCAGAGCTTTTACTCTGATTAGCTACAGAGATGATGAAAAATCTTCGGATTAAATGAAATAAACAAAAAAAATCATTTCTGAACGTCTCCTCTTTCATCAGCAACATATTATCATGACTCCTCTCACTCCTCCTCCTCCTCTATTTCTACCCTTCCTCCTTTCTTTTTCTAATTTCCTCTTCTTTTCTCTATTCTCTTGCTTCACCGGCTTTTCACCTCTCCATCTCCATCATTTTTCTTTCCATTGCTCTCCTCTATCTGTCTGCCCTCTCAGCTCATCATTCCCTTCCTCTCGTCTCCCTCGTCCTCTTACATCACTGTCTCTCTCCTCTCATCTTCAATTCCCAAAAGTCCCTCTTCGTCTCTTCGTCTCTTTCTCTCTTTCTCCCTTCATTTCCTTGTATCTCCTTCTTTTTTCATCACCCTCCTTCTCCTTGCCCTCTTTCTTTACGTCACTCTCTGGTCTCTTCTCGGTCAAATTTCTCAATCCTTCCTATTCTTTTCCCTAAAAATCTCTAATACATCTTCCCTTTTCCCTCCTTCCTTAGCCTTCGTGTCGTCCTCTCAGGTCAAATTTACCCTGTCTGTCTTGACTGTTCCTTCCTTCCTTCCTTCCATCTGTCCTTCCTTCCTCCCTCCTTCTCTCTCTATTTCCTTCCTCTGTTTCTTCCCTTCCTTCTTTCCTTCCTCCTTTCGTCCTTCCTTCTGTCCTTCCTTCCTCCTTCCATCCTTCTTTCCTCCTTTCCTTCCTCCCTCCCTTCCTTTCCTTCCTTCCTTCCTTCCCTCCCTCCTTCCTTCCGTCCTTCCTTCCTTCTTTCCTTCCTTCATTCCTCCCTCCCTCCATTCCTTCCTTCTTCCTCCTTTCCTTCCTCCTTCCTTTCCTTCCTCCCTCCTTTCCTTCCTTCCTTCCTCCCTCCTTTCCTTCCTTCTTCCTCCCTTTCTTCCTTCCTTCTTCCTCCCTTCCTCCCTTCCTTCCTCCCTCCTTTCCTTCCTTCTTCCTCCCTTCCTTTTCCTTCCTTCTTCCCTCCTTTCCTTCCTTGACTCGAGGACAACAGGAGGGTTAAGTATAACCTCACTTCTTTCTCTTCACTTTTACATTTTCTCTCTTGGGTTTTGGGTTTTTTGCACCATGTAACTATGTAAGTCCCTAAAAACACCCCCATCTTAAAGGACGCTGTACAAGCTGCATAATAACCAAACAGGCAGCTGACCTTCAGTAGAGGGCTGGTGCAAAGAAAGTTCGGCTGCAAATAGAGACATTGCACCGCGGGGGATTTGGGAAGCTCTGCTTCAATGCAGATCACGAATGTCATCATCACACGTCTCACAAATGATTGCTGCTGAAAATTATAGATGAATGTGTGAATGTGAGTCTTCCAGAGCTCTCACAGACTGCTGCATAGAGATATGTGATGGTAAGCTGTTTGTAATAAGTACCACAGTTAATCATGCTTGTGGTATCAATATGCTGACCAATTTTATAAACAAGATAATCATAATTTTTAGAGGAACATAGAGCAGTCCTCCTTCATCACGAGTAGTTTGATTTTGTTTAGTCACAAGAGGAAAGAGTTCAGTTTAACTTTATTAGTTATATTACTGTTAACAAACCAGCAGATAGTATTTACTACAGTTCTTGCACTTCAGAAATGAATGAATTTCCAAAATATGAGTATGTGTGAAGAATCTAACACACACACACACACACACACACACACACACACACACACACACACACACACACACACTTATGCTGAGTCTAACAAAACTCCAATATACTACACCAGTGTAAAATCCAAGCAGATCTTGGTGTTAATTAATGTGAGAGAAAATGACGTCATGAGTACGTGTGAAGAATCTAACACACACACACACACACACACACACACACACACACACACACACACGCATGCATTAAACTGCACTAAGATGATTTCCAGTCTAACCAGTTGTTTTGATATTATTTCTCATGCTAAGTCTAACAAAACTCCAATATACTACACCATTTTATAATCCAAGTTCTAACAAGGCGCTGGTGATCTTATCAGCTTCCTGTCCACTGATTTATTTTAGTTTTTTGGGTTTAGTGAATGACTTGTCAGAGCTGAATTGTTTGACCTTTTACTCGTCGAATGAGGACATTTTTAAAGTTGAATTGTTATCCAATCCCTCTCTCCCCTTCCCTCCCTTCTCCAGTTTTCAATATTACCACCCTACCCTCCTCTCATTGCTCTTTTGCTCCTTTTTTTCTCCTTTTTAATATAACTTACCTGCTTCCTGCTGTCCATCTCTCTTCTCCTTTACTCCTGAGAGCCTTTACAGTGTCCTCTCTCTCTTTCTCTCTCTCTCTCTCTTCCTCCCCTCTTTCCCCTCCTTCTCTCTCTTCTTTGCATCTCTCTTTCTCTCCCTGCCTTGGGTCTATACTGTTGCAGTGATAACCAGTGTCTATCGGTGCTGTGTTACAGTGTCTGGGTGCTGTAGATAGCTTATCTTTGGAAGGCTTACACCCCCGGGAGCACAACCTCACTGTACACACACACACACACACACACACATACATACACTTTTAAGAAAAATACACATGGGCTTGAGTGCACATGCATACACATGACCTATGCACAGTGCCAAGACCTTAACACGCTCATGCAATGAATAAAATACACTGCAGAGAGAAAAGCATTCCCCCACTGTGTGTAATCATCTCCATTCACACTAATACACATATGAGAATTTCCAGTGGATCTGACTGCAGGGCCAAACAGAACAAGCCAGGACTTAATCGATGTGGCCCAGACCCTCCAGTCTCAACACAGTATCTTACACACACACACACACACACACACACACACACACACACACACACACACACAAAGCAGCACAGTGTGAACATTCAGGGACTTGATGGTGAGTGTCGAGAACAGAAAGATAACTAAACAGATGGGAGCAGATATATTAACTTTTATTATTTTATATGAAAATGATCAAACTACACTTGCAGACATTTATTCAGACGTGATGAGGATAAATTGGCCGGCATGCAGTGTGATAAAATAAAATGCAGTCTGTAACTATTACAAACCTCTGTGCAGTGTTTTTTTTATTGTTCTGATCTTTTAAACACAATAAACTGTTACGCCAGTTTGAATTGCTGGATTGTATTTCATTGTGTCGCCGGCACTTTAAACAACACGCCCACACTAACACGGCCCTTTGTATTGTTAAACGCAGGGCTGTGTTCAGTGTGAATGCAGCTGAAGGGTTCGCTTACAGGAGATGAGACACCTGTTTGCTTTTATAGCACATGCACAGTTGGTGCATTTGACATATGTACAGTCCATGTAGTTTTACATTTTGGACTGCATATGGACATCCAACATAGGCAGATGATGAAATTTAAGTCATACGGACCCATGCAAACCCTCGCAGGCATTATAGTATAAAATGGCCTGAAGGCTCCATTTTAGTGGGTTACATCTGAAGACAGACCTTTAAGATTTTACTCAGGAGGGTTTTTTAATACTTAACATGTTACTGAATACATATATTGCTGTTTTTAATTATTTGAAATCTATATTATTTTTATATTTTGTAAATAATATCCTGACGTGGGCTTATTTGGAGCAAAAACTGAATGTGTCTGCACATCTAAAAATAATTTAACAGGTGCTGGGTGAAAATAACTGCAGCTGTGATAAAAATGAAGACACCCGCACACTGTGTTATGCACTCCCGTGATTTAATTACAAACCAACACAACGTTTCGACCCCGTCAGGTGCACACATGGACTTAAATGGAGTCACAGTACCAATTAAGCTCCATGTCAGACTTTTGACTTTATTCATCAAATATCTTTATTTTATATTCCAAAATCTACATGAACTAATGAATACATTTTCAAATGAGAGATAAATGTTGCTTTACAAGAAATGATCTCCCTTATAAATCATGTCAGTATCCATGAAAAACAGCTGGACTTAGATTCTGGTGCTTAATGGGAACATTTACCCTAACAGCTGATCTTAGATCAAAGGAAGGAAGGAAGGAAGGAAGGAAGGAAGGAAGGAAGGAAGGAAGGAAGGAAGGAAGGAAGGAAGGAAGGAAGGAAGAACAGAAGGAAGGACAGAAGGAAGGAAGGAAGGAACGTAGGAAGGAAGGAAGGACAGATGGAAGGAAGGAAGGACAGATGGAAGGAAGGAAGGAAGGAAAGAAGGAAGGAAGGTATGAAGGAAGGAAGGAAAGGAAGGAAGGAAGGAAAGAAGGAAGGAAAGAAGGTAGGAAAGAAAGAAGGAAAGAAGGAAGGAAGGAAGGAAGGAAAGGAAGGAAGGAAGGAAAGAAGGAAGGACGGAATGAAGGAAGGAAGGAAGGAAGGAAGGAAGGAAGGAAGGAAGGAAGGAAGGAAGGAAGGAAGGAGGGAACATTTACACTAACAGCTGAAAACATTGGTTAGAAAATTAGAAAAGTCATCAAATGTAATAAGTTATATTTCTTTATTAAGTAATTGAAATAGTTACATTACTTATTACATGTTAAACAGAGTAACTAGTAATCTGTGAGCTATTACATTTCCAGAGTAACCTTCCCAAGTTTCATTCACACCAATGTGAATTTTCAAAAAGAGCAAAAACACAGCAGCCGCTGTTAGAAATCTGCAGACTAAAGCAGTTGTAGTGATGTTAGTAGGAGACCTGAAACATTTATAATCCATCAGAGCAGCGATGCACTGTGACATAAATAAGAAGGAATGCTTTGACATGAAGTAAAGAACATATCTTTGTAAAGCACAGCGCTGCATGACCATAGGTGTCTGATTATGTCTTGGAATGGAAGAACAGACATGGAAAGATAATTGGTAATTGGCAGGATGGGGGGGGGGGGGGGGGGGGGGGGGATTAAATCAAGGAACATCCACCTGCACAAGTCTGGATTAGTTAGATTGAAGGTGCTGTGAAACCAAGAGTGCATCAAGAGTAGTTTATAATTGGGTGGATTTTACGTTTTAAATCATTACAAACATCATGGAGCCTAAATGGTGCAGTTTGCAGGCTTCTAGGCCATCGTCAAGGTCTAACAATTTATATAAAACAGCAAGATATGATTTGTATAATTAAACCTGGTTAAACAATGTTTAACCTGAAGGGTCGATACTCTCAATGCTCACAAGGCCATCTTCAAAGTCTAACAAAGTACAAAGAATTTGGATGAATGAGACGGCCTCACAATCTAGTTCCAATCCCACCTCTTTATTTTTTTACACCGGAATAAAATAATAAGAATAATAATAAATGAATAATCATAACTTCAAAAGCATCATTTTAACCTACATTATCCCAAATCAAGGATTATTTTAATGCACAACTAAAAAAGTGAGTTTTGCTCCTCAAGATTTAACCCTCCTGTCGTCCTCCCGGGTCAAATTGACCCCATTTCTTTTGACTGTTCCTCCTTTCCTTCCTCCCTCCCTCCTTCCTCCTTTCCTTCCTTCCTTCCTTCTCTCGTTACTTTCCTTCCTCTTTTCCTCCCTCCCTCCTTACTCCTTTCCTTCCTTCCTTCCTTACTCCCTCCCTCCCTCCTTACTCCTTTCCTTCCTTCCTTCCTCCCTCCTTACTCCTTTCCTTCCTTCCTTCCTTCCTCCCTCCCTCCCTCCCTCCTTACTCCTTTCCTTCCTTCCTTCCTCCCTCCTTACTCCTTTCCTTCCTTCCTTACTCCCTCCCTCCCTCCTTACTCTTTTCCTTCCTTGACCTGAGGACAACAGGAGGGTTAAAGGGGCCATTTTTGTCGAGGGCTAAACTTCCCAAAGTCTCACTGAAACTTAAACTAAAGCAAAGTAGTCTGTAAAAGACTTCAGACACACTCGCACTGTGAGGAAGAGCTCAGCCTGCTCCGATCGATCAGCAACAAGTTCAACTCAATCAACTCCAAAAATATATGTCTAAAAAGTTTACTCATTTGTGTCAGTTGATGAAAATAGTAAAATGATAATTGATACAGGCTGCTTTATAATCACCTGAGTGCAGAGACTGTATGATGGTACGTTGTTTTGTTTTTTTAACCTTTGTGTCGCCCTTCCGGGTCAAATTGACCCCGTCTGTTTTGACTGTTCCTTCTTTCCTCCCTTCCTTCCTTCCGTCTGTCCTTCCTCCCTCCCTCCTTCTCTCTTTCTTTCATTCCTCTCTCTTTCCTCCCTTCCTTCTTTCCTTCTTCCAGCCCCCTTTCTTCCTTCCTTCTGTCCTTCTTTCCTCCCTCCCTCCTCACTCCCTCCTTCTTTCCTTCCCTCCTTCATTCCTTTCCTTCCTCCCTCCCTCCTTCTCTCTTTCTTTCCTCCCCCTACCTTCCTCCCTTCCTCTTTTCCTTTCTCCGCCCCTACTCCCTTCCTTCCTCCCTTCCTTCTTTCCTTTCCTCCCTTCCTTCTTTCCTTCCTTCCCTCCTTCCTTCCGCCCTCCCTCGTTTCCTTCATTCCTCCTTTCCTTCCTCCCTCCCTCCTTTCCTTCCTTCTTCCTCCCTTCCTTCCTCCTTTCCTCCCTTCTTCCTCCTTTCCTTCCTTCTTCCTCACTTCCTTCCTTCCTCACTCCTTTCCTTCCTTCTTCCTCCGTTCCTTCCTCCTTTCCTTCCTTCTTCCTCCCTTCTTCTTTTCCTTCCTTCTTCCTCCCTTCCTTTCTTCCTCACTCCTTTCCTTCCTTCTTCCTCCCTTCCTCCTTTCCTTCCTTCTTCCTCCCTTCCTTCCTCCTTTCCTTCCTTCCTTCCTCCCATCATTCCTTCCTCCCTCCTTTCATTCCTTCTTCCTCCCTTCCTTCCTTGACTCGAGGACAACAGGAGGGTTAAAGACCAAACGTTGGATATAAAAACCATAACTTTGCTCCGCCTGATTGAATAATTGGGACGCATTTTGTTCCACTTACTCCATGACTAATAGGAGAGTTCAGTTTCTGCACCAAAATATGCTCATAAAAATCTTAATAAAAATTGGCAGACAGGCTGATGATAATATTTATAAACACATAATATTGTTTTTTCCATTGACTTACATTGTGAAAGAGACATTTGTACATCAGCTGATACCTCCAACACTGAATCCAGTTCTCTTTATACATTCATGTCAGATACCTGTTTCATCTGAGTATTTGGTTCAACCTTTTCATCATATTATAACTCCATAGAAATTCAGATTAGGACATACTGTAGTAACTGTGAGTCAAACAGTGGTTTCTCCCCCTGTGAAGGAAGTAAGCCTGTCTGTTCATGACTGGAATGACAGCGCTGAACTTATCAAACCTGTTTGTACCTCAGAGAAAAAATCTTAGTATGAGAAAAAAAAATTGATGAATGCCATAAATTGTATTCAGTCATTGTTTGCATCTAAATCAGTCTGTTTACAAATTCTTCTTGCATGCGGCTTTGTGCCTTCAAATGTCAAATGTGAGCTCAAAACCACATATCCACTGTCCAGCTTTAAACTTGTGCCATGGTGACATTTCTTTATCTAATAAATAACTCAATATAATGCTGTCAGTCACTTCCTCATGACTGGTCAGTGGTTTATTGACCCAAAAGACTGTAAGTAATAAAATAAAAAAATGACTGACAGCAACACTGACCTCATCCTACAATATTGCTTCCGAGAAGAAAGACAGTTTAATCTGCAGTAAACAGAGAGCAGACCTCTTCCACAGCTTCATATCGCTTCTGATTACATTGATGTGGGGAAACTGTTGCAGGTAAACAACAAAGAAAAATCTGGCTTTAATAAAACTTTAAGAAACAGGAGAAAATAATGAACAATAAGGTTTATAATGAACAATTATAAACATGTTAATTGTAGTTTTTTTTGGCAGTGAATCAAGTGTAGAAATGTCTAGAGGGTAAATAAAATGTCTTATAATGAAATATAACCTCTCTGTGCTTGATTATCAGAAGATATTTAGATGAAAAGCAACATGTTAAATATTTTAATGTCAGTTAAAAGCAGATTAACAGAAGTTGGCCTTCATTTTATACACTCACAGTCAAAGAGTGGAGTCGTATGTGCAAGGAAGCTCCAATTGTATATTTCATGCTGCTATCAAACATCACTGATGCTTGTGAGAAACATGTCTTAACTGCTCACATGCAGTTTAATCTATTATTCAATGAATAAAAGTCAAATGTTTCATACTTTACTACACAGTAACACACCTATAACTACACTTATACACATATAAAGTTCATCCACACGTCATTAGATCGACCTCAACACACTGAAACACCCAGTGGAAATGAGTGCAGACTGTAATACATAGAGAATAACATACACGTAACACACACACACACACACACACACACACACACACACACACAATATGTGACTGTGTGAAAAGATTGACATCACAAAAACCTATGTAATATCTAGCACACACACACACACACGCTTGTACAACACACCCATGCTGAGATGCACAAGCATGAAAACACATGAGCAGTGAGATGCTTGTGTGTGTGCGTGTGCGTGTGCGTGTGTGTGTGTGTGTGCATGCATGCTTTATTCCACATGCTGAATGTTATTTTTTTCTCTCTTCTTCAGGTTGTTTGATCCATTATAGATCAGAGGCAGAACAGTGGCCAGACTGAGGAATAAAATAAAATGAAATAAAACAACATGGAAGCTCTGCAGAGAGAGACAGAAGGGAAGCTGGGATGGGGAGAAGGCGGACAGATGAAAGACAGAACTATCGCCACAGGTTTTCATAACACTTTGTCCAGCATGTTAAGTGTCTAAATCTAACCCATGACTGAAACTGACCATTTCTACTACAGCGCAGTATGAAACTGCACCAACTGTGACAGCTGCAACCCAGGTTCGGTCACCATGGTGCCATTTACACTTTTATACTTCTTAGATAAAATCCAGATGTGATTTGATTCACTTTCACACTTTACACAAGAGACACTCTATGAAGTAAAGTGAACATGATACTGAGGACGTGATGAAGCTGCAGCTGCCAGGTGCTACTTTGGCTACTTTGGGGGGGGGGCTCCCAAAGTATCTCTAACAGAGACATAGTCACAAGTTTCCTGCAGAAAGTCTGGAGATAGGATTTAGGAGTCGATGCAGGAAAACATCCGAACATGTCTGCATGAGTTATCAATAAAAGATGCTCGGACACAAGGCTTCCTCTCTGGCCTGTTTCATTGAGGGTGAAGCATCATGGCCGAGGACCCCCACCCCCCCTTCCTAGCTCTGCAGGCATAACTAACCAATCACAATCATCCTTCCAAGGGCTCAACAGGTAGATCGCAGATTAACTCATCCAGCAGGTATATTCATCATAACTGTTTCCCTCTTCTCCTTCCTTCCTTCCTTCCTTCCTTCCTTCCTTCCTTCCTTCCTTCCTTCCTTCCTTCCTTCCTTCCTTCCTTCCTTCCTTCCTTCCTTCCTTCCTTCCTTCCTTCCTTCCTTCCTTCCTTCCTTCCTTCCTTCCTTCCTTCCTTCCTTCCTTCCTTCCTTCCTTCCTTCCTTCCTTCCTTCCTTCCTTCCTTCCTTGACTTGAGGACAACAGTTCTATTAGCAGTTTTTAAACTGGTTTTAGTGGCTGTTTTCACTGGCTCACGAACTTATTTCAATTAACAGCTCTTTTAATATAAATCAATCTATCACACATGAGTTGGAAGGGTTAGGGTTAGGGTTTTTTTTAGGTTTCCATATTGCTGGACAATCACATCACCTGGCGTAAAAAACAGATTAACACTTAAATAAATAACAATAAAGAAAATAAACAGAAACTAAATCAGTCAAACCTATCACTGCTTTATTGTTTTGTGAAAAAGCTTCAGAAAAGTATGACTGTGTACATTCTGCTAGACTTTTGAAAACATAAGCACCAGCAGAGGCTCCTCCTGAGAGCTGGCTGTCGTGCAAAAATCTCTGAACAAGTTGTTTTATTCTGTCTTGGCACGAGTCGGGTTCTGTGAACTTGTTTGTTGGGTCAAAACATGCCATCTGTCTCACAATAGTCTACTTCAGGGGGCTCCTGTCGTGCATTTCGTGGACAATGTTACTCAAACAGTGCAGTCCTTCTCACACTCTGTTGGAGTTCTTAACGGGAAGACTGACTAAATGTTTTATGCAACAACAAAAACCCCAACAACTTTCATATCCTGTAACCTTGTTTTATATTTCCCACAATGCCTTTGGGACTGCTTCTGCTCCTAAACCAATGTCCACATCCATCTGCAGTGTTAGTCATGTTCTTAATGATTTTGTCCTTAACGATCTCTGCCTTACACATAAAGGACACATACCATGATGAAGCTTCAACAAACAATGTTTAACCCTTTACATACTGTTCATATTCTGACTCATAATTAGTCTCTACACCAATTTACATTCATAAATACCCCATCAGTCACTAATTAATGTTTGATTAATCCTTCTGCTTGATCATCTTGGGGAAAAAAGACAACACAATATCACAATAACTGTTTATGGTCCAGGAGAAACCTTTTATAGAATATGATGAATATAAAATCATGTTTGAATGCTGATTTTGGAATTTTCTTAAAAAACACAGGTCAAATATGTACATTTGCGTATATAAAAATGTGTATCTTTTCTTTTTTTTAAAGGATGCATTTTATTTCCATTTTTGTACATTCAGACTTAGCTAAGAGAAATTTGAATATGGTATTTTAACAACTCTTAACCCTCCTGTTGTCCTCGAGTCAAGGAAGGAAGGGAGGAAGAAGGGAGGAAGGAAGGAAGGAAGGAAGGGAGGAAGAAGCAAGGAAGGGAGGAAGAAGGAAGGGAGGAAGAAGGAAGGAAGGGAGGGAGAAGGAAAGGAGGGAGGAAGGGAGGATGAAGAAAGGAAAGGAGGAAGAAGGAAGGAAGGGAGGAAGAAGGAAGGAAATGAGGAAAGGAGGAGAGGAAGGAAGAAGGAAGTAAAGGAGGAAGGAAGGGAGGAAGAAGGAAGGAAAGGAGGGAGGGAGGGAGGGAGGGAGGAAGGAAGGAAGGAAGGAAGGAAGGAAGGAAGGAAGGAAGGAAGGAAGAAGGAAAGGAGGAAAGGAAAGAAGGAAGGGGGGAAGGAAGGAAAGGAAGGAAGGAATGAAGGTAGGAGGGAGGAAGGAAAATAGTAAGGGAGGAAGGAAGGAAAGAAGGACAGAGGAAAGAAGGAAGGGAAGGAAGGAAGGAGGGAAGGAAAGAAGGAGTGAGAGAGGAAGGAAGGACAGACGGAAGGAAGGAAGGGAGGAAAGAAGGAACAGTCAAAACAGTCGGGGTCAATTTGACCCGGCAGGACGACACAAAGGTTAAATGTAAAACAAAAGGTAAAATGTGACCCTGAACAGTACGTAAGGGTTAAGGAAATTAAACCTAATATATGAGATAACTTGATATTTAGAATATGAGGTGGGATCATTGGTGTATGTGATGCATTGGTGGTGTGGGTGTGTGTTGAAAGGTGCATGAAAGCAAAGTAAAGAACTACACTAACGTTACAGAATCAGAAGGGAGAGGAGCGAAGATGCAGAAGAATGGAAAGTAAACCAGAGAGAGACGCTGCTAGCTGTGTCCAGACTTTATCACCTGGGAATGCCGGCGCAGATGTTCCCAGTTGGAGCTAACGAGCCACCTGCAGAACAGACAGACAGGTGAATAGACAGCAGAGCAAGGTTCCTCCTATTCTCTCAGGGACTGAAAACACAGAAACAATTAGACAGATTTTTCATCTCAGCCTGTTTAACTTGCAAATCGTTTCATGCCGTGTCACAGTCTAAGATCAAATGCCTAAACGGATCAGTACGAAATCCTCTATTTCTGGCAAAGGCGACAACACTGTTTAATAAATGAGTGTTTAGCACCAGAGTAATGCAAACAGCTTTATCGGTACACGCTCATCTGACACAACAGCACTGCCGACAAACAGCTCAGAACTAGTTTTGGGAATCAGGTCAGAATCCACACACACACAGCGATTTCTGCTCCAGAACTGTAACACATAGCATCGCTGGAGCGAGCAACAAAAAGGTGAATGATGCAGAAGTGATGGTGAATGACGTTTAGATCTGATCTTCAACAATGGACACTTCTAATCGTCCTTCCAATGATTCACCACAGCAGTACAGTTCATTCCTGTGGTGCATTAAGTCAAAAAAAAGCCCTCAAATAGAGACCCAGATGGGGTTAATGCTTTACTTTACTGTTGCAACTTTACTGCTTTGGTTCACTCTCAGGGTTTTCTTTTTTTTAGCAACTAGCTGGTGATCATAGTGGAGCATTTAGCAGCTAAAGAGCCAGATATTTCCCTCAGGAGTTCGTAAAGAGTAAAAACAGAGCTAAAAGAGAGTGAATATTGGACTTACCCTCAGATGGCTAACTTCCTCTTTAGCCCTGCAGCTAACTTGATGGGAGATAAAAAAAAAAAACAATTCAATCATGTGACGCTTCTAGACTTTCAAAATGTAATGGATTATATTTTAGGTAGTGAAAGTCATTTTGCAGGGTTTTAACACTCAAAAAAATGTCCACTGATTTACAGACATCTCTTCCACAATGTAAGTCAATGGGAAAAGGTTTTTTGGGCCTTTCATGCATCACTCAATCTCTCAATAAATCAATCTTTATTTGTATAGCGCCAAATCACAACAAAGTCATCTCAAGGCATTTTACACATAGAGCAGGTTCTAAACCACACTCTTCAGGTTTTAATTTTAAAGAGACCCAACATTCCCACATGAGCAAGCACTTGGCGACAGTGGCAAGAAAAAACTCCCTTTTAACAGGAAGTTAAGGCTCAAAGTAGGAGAACATCTGCCTCGACCGGTTGGGGTAGAGAGGAGAGAGAGGAAGGATAGGAGAGAGAAGCACGTTGAAAACATAGACTGTATATAAAATGGATGTAACATCCGTGACGTCACCCATTGGTTTGTGGACTGTTGCTCGGAAGCCAATAGTTTCGGAACTGAGCAGCTCCATCTTGAAAATTTCAGGTGCATGCTGGGAAAAATAAAAACACGGATTCTACTTATATGGGCATCAGGAGGAGCATGAGGCGCCCTCCTGAACCTGTGAATCAATCAACCTGTCAATCACGACGTAGCCACGCCCTAATGCATACCCTGCTTTATCGTCACATATAAAATCAGGGAGGCCAAAATGTCCCAAATGAACATCATACTGCATTGAAGAAGGCTTTAAACTAGCGATTGAGACCATAAACACATTTTGAAAACGTTTACTGAGGTTAGAAATCAAGTGAGAAGTTGGTGATTCTCCATTGACTTGTATAGAGACGGAAGTCCTTTTGACACCAAAACGGTCGCCCCCTGGTGGCCTTTTGATAGAATGCAGTTTTAAGTTACTTCCACGTTTGCATCATTTCAGAGGACCAGAACTCCCCGCCTGGTTGAAAATCAACTTTGAAGCAAGCATGAAGTAATTACACAGTTTGGCCATTAAATTATATTTGAGTCAAAGCCCGGCATTGTTCTTGTATCTCTTTGTACATACATTTAGTTGACAACCAACAGTCCACACAGTCAGCCATGTCTGACAGAGAGCTGACTGTCATTCTTTTCTTCACTCTTGAGTAGCTCCAGACTTAGAATAACTGTGTAATCGCCCTTCATTCATCAAACCGTCGCCTCCCGCAGTCTCCAGAACAGAAAGATGACTGAACATTTCTGCTTTGTAAGGACACTGATAGTCGCTCAGTGTTACAGATATTCACAATGAGTTGGAGAAATTAGTTGAATGACAGCGTCGCCCGCAGTGTAATAGGAGGCATTAAAGGCTTTTCAGACATAATTGGGTTTCTGGGGTTCGGCTGAATGGGCCCGCTGAAAAAAACTGTCGCTCCTGAGTTCTCCCTCATAAATCACTAGAATCACAATCTATATTCCTCTTTCCTCCATCCCTTCCTTTTTATTATTCCTCTCTCCTTCACAGTCAAGATGTTCTCGTCCTTCCTATAGTCTCTATCTGCTTCTAACCTTGTTTTTGTTATCGCCAACTGTTAAAGTCAAAGAACAGGAGACCCGGCCAAGACAATTCACTTAAAGAAAAGTCGACCAAAGGTCTTTACGGAGACTGAGAAATACATTCAAATAACACCACAGATCATGACCAGATCAAGGGGAAATGTGTGGAATTGTACAAGTCTGGAATAAATTAATTAACATTGTATTAAACCCTAAAAACACCAACGATCTGCTGTGTTTCAAGGTGGATCTACATGTCTGTTAACACTCCATCGAAGAAATGAACAATCCTGTTGTCCTCGAGTCAGGAAGGAAGGATGGAAGGGAGGAACAAGGAAGGAAAGGAGGGAGGGAGGAAGGAAGGAAGGAAGGAAGGAAGGAAGGAAGGAAGGAAGGAAGGAAGGAAGGAAGGAAAAAAGGAAGGAAAGAAGAAGGAAGGAAAGGAGGGAGGAAGGAAGGAGGGATGGAAGAGGGAAGGAAGAAGGAAGGAAAGGAGAGAGGAAGGAGGGAGGGAGGAAGGAAAGGAGGGAGGAAAGAAGGAAGGAGGGAGGAAGGAAAGGAGGGAGGAAAGAAGGAAGGAGGGAGGAAGATAGGGGAGAGGAAAGAAAGAGAGAAAGAGGGAGGGAGACGGGCAGACAGAAGGAAAGAAGGAAAGAAGGAACAGTCAAAACAGACGGGGTCAATTTGACCCGGGAGGACGACACGAAGGTTAAACAGAGCAGCTAGTTATTATATATTCATTTTAAATTAAGGTACAAGTTAAATTGGCAAATGAATAGTCAATACTGGTAACTTGTTGGGGAGTCAAGCTTTTCATGTGTGTGTGTGTGCGTATGTTAAAGAAAAGAGAATTAGTTTCCAGCAAAGTTAACACCAAACCTGTGCTGGTTTCAGTCCTTTTAAGTCAGGAGGAAGGTTTTGAAATCAGCCCTCGCTTGTGTCGTATCGTATCGTATCAGGACTCGTGTTACATTATCACATTTCTTAGTTCTTGTGAGGACTCTGCACTTTAGAGCAAATGTAGGCCTTTGGTTGCTGTCATGGAGGGCAGAGAAAACCACTTTGCAGGAGCTGATTCTATATTCTGCCTGTTATAAAAGCATGTAGAAAGGTTTCCCGGTCTGAACTGGATAAAACAGGGCACAGTTGATTAGGTTACATAGGTGGAAGAGGGCAGTTCCTCTACGAGAAACAAGCTATACAAGGTCAGGGATGGTCATCTGAGCCTCGATAACATCTCCATCAATCACCCAGAAATCTATCATTACATGCTGACTTGTGTGTGTGTGTGTGTGTGTGTGTGTGTGTGTGTGTGTGTGTGTGTGTGTGTGTGTGTGTGTGTGTGTGTGTGTGTGTGTGTGTGTGTGTGTGTGTGTGTGTGTGTGTGTGTGCGTGTTATGTTTTCATTCTTTACTCTCAGCAGCTTTGACCTTTGATGTCCTGATAATTTCACGCCCCCAAAACTCTACATAGCTGGACGATGTGCAGCAGGCACAGAGTGGGGACTGCTGCTAATATTATGTTATTGTCCACAAACCTTTATATATGATGTACAGCACCTTTAATAACCCCAAATACTCACATAGGAGCAGATATTTAAATACTGAGCAGGACAAACAGGGAAGAGGTAACTGCAGGGTTGGATGATCACATGGTAAATTCGGCATAATTAATTATCTTAATTCAAACTCATTGCTTCCTATATGTTTCAAGGTAAAAGCCTGAGTTTCATTGATAAAATCAGAGCATCAGAGAGGTGAGTAGGATGCAGTACTGTTGCTGTACTGATAGAAAACCTACTGTACTGAGTTTATTTAGACAACAGGTAGACTAAAAGAGAGCCTAATTAAACAGGGACAGATCCCAAAACTGTGAGCAAGGTCTGTCTGTCTGTCTGTATGTATGTATGTGTGTCCGTCATATTTTGAGAACCATTCATGCTATCTACCTCACACTTAGCAGCTGTATTACCGGGGACTCAAGGAAGTACAGTGCTGAATTTCGTGCAATTTGGACATTTATACACTTCGAAATAAACAGCCGATCAGCAGTGGAAGTCAGGGGCCTGGACTCTATTGTGAAACACTCAATACAACTCAGTAAATAGCGATTCTGTCCATTTCATTACTTTATATTCATGTAATAAATATACAAATGTGAGTTAGATGGTGATGTGCATGATGATCAATTAGAGCGGGGAGATGTGATATAAGCAGCCTCCACTGTATTACCCTTATTGTTTTGTATCTAACCCATCCCTACCTGTGTTGAACTGTAAAAAGTTTTGGTGTCATATCATCCAAGTAGTTACATGTTTATCCTCAGATTTCCATTTTGAGCCCATATTTCTGCACAGCTTGTTTGATTTTTTCTTTTCTTTTTTTTACTTAAATCAGGTCCTTGTGTAACTGGGTTCTTTTGGTTTGCGGGAATCTCTGAGGGATGCCTCAATAGGATCAAAAAACTTTAAAAACTAAATAAGCCTTGATAAGGTTTTTGTTATGAACCTTGAAGGAAGGGAGGGGGGGCGGTTGTGTGTGTGTGTGTGTGTGTGTGTGTGTGTGTGTGTGTGTGTGTGTGTGTGTGTGTGTGTGTGTGTGTGTGTGTGTGTGTGTGTGTGTGTGTGTGTGTGTGTGTGTGTGTGTGTGTGTTCTCACATAAAGTGGTGTGCAGAGCTAAGGAGAACAAGATCCAGTAATGAGAAAGTAAGAAAGTGATCGGCACAGATAAAGAACAAAGGAGACAACAGATAAAAAAGCTTGAAAGCAGCACTAACTCTCAGAGAATTAAAAGATAGCACAGCAGCAGCCTGGAAACAGGGATACAGAGCATCCTCCTGAACCAACACAGCTCCTATCTACTGTATTTACTCTACTACTGGTCAGTAGTCAATTAAAAGCCGGGTCCAATAATGGCCAGGGGTGTGATTGATGAAGGCCAGCCCCTAAAACAGGTCAGGAAAAACAAGGGTAAACTCCTGGTGCCTGTTGTATAATGTGCATGTTAGTACTAGTACATGCATAGCTCTCTAGCTAAGCACCACAGTGAGAGGAGGGGTGGGCACAGGAGAATCAATATTGTTTAATTATAGGGATTATGGCACAAATTTTAAAAATAATGTTGGCAGCGAGACAACATGAGCATGGGTAACCAGGTTAACTTTGCCAAGCCGGCGAAGCCTAGAATCATTATTACCTGTAATGCACGAGCAGAAGCAGATCAGAAAATCAAAGAGGATTCGTACTAAAATATGAGAAAATATACCTGTCAAAAAGAGGGAATTAGAAATAAAGACCTCTCCGTAATATAAGCCTGCTTCCAATAAAGGCCTGGGCCACTTTTTGAGGAAACACTTTGCTCTTTGATACATTTTAGGCATTTGTTATAAAATATCCTTCAAACAAGACATAAGAAGCATTTTTGATTGACTTGTATTATAAGATAGATAAGAGGATAATAAAATGCATTTTTCCTGTCAGGGGTGTTTACTGGTAATTGACTCACACCTGATGATTATTGTAATAAAGGCTTCATGGTCTTTATGGAGCCTGAAAAAGAACATTGGGACTGAAACACTGCAGTGAATAAATAACTAACATTGTATGATTGTATGTTATGTCCTGCTGCTTTCTTTATTGCACTGTTGGTGGTCATAAGTCACAAAGAAAGAAACATAGAATTGCATCATGAAAGACAAGAAGAAGACTGCTATCAGGTAAACATGGATGAAAACATTAAGTATTTCTCCTAACATTACCTTGGAGGAAACCCTAACCCCTTCTGAGAGAAACACATGCTTGTATATGATGATGTAGAGAAATAAACCAATACAAACAGCCATCTTGCTGAGCCTGTGTATGATGACATTGTCAACACCACCTATCTGTGACACACCCGCCTCATGTCTACAATAACTGTTTGGCCACACTGAGCCGAGATAACCAACGATGAAATGCGTCTCTACTATAGCATCACAGCAGGGGGGAAACCTCCTGCTCACTAGCAGGGTCGATTGCAGCCTACTGATGATGACCCCCCCATCTTCCCCTCAAACAAGCTGTGTGTTACAGACTCAACTCGTCGTGCCTGTGCTGGAGACCAGAGAGAAAGCAGTCTGTGTGTGTGTGTAAGGCTCTCAGTACTTCTGTAGCTTCTAATTGAATCACTGTGGTTTGAACTTTGGCTTCTCTCTTGTGCTTAGGGTAGGGTAAAATATAATACAATATAATAGTGGGAGTGGGAGGTACTGGGAGCTGTGGTGTTGTCTGATGAAAACCATTGAAGAATATTTCCTGCAGCTGCTTCATATTAAACCTTTAAAATGACAAAATAAGAAGCAATGGGGATTAATGCAGCAGTTTCTCAGTAACAGCACACTTCCACCAGATAAACAACTTTTTTTTTTTTTACCTTGCCGTGCTGTGTAATGGAAAAACACTTGCAGTGTGTCACCTCGACTCTAATGGTACTGGCACGGCTTGGGCTGACTACCCCAAAAACAATGGAAAAACAACAGTAGTTTTGGCAGCCTACCAGTCATTGCATGATTTTAACATTTGAACACTCCTGTTGTCCCTAGGTACATTTTGACTACAGGCATTAACTCACAAATGAAGTATAATCAGGCGGGGAGTTCCGGTCCTCTGAAATGATGCCAACGAGGAAGTAACTTAAAACTGCATTCTATCAAAAGTCCACCAGGGGGCGACCGCTTTGGTGTCAAAAGGATTTCCGTCTCTATACAAGTCAATGGAGAATTCACCAACTTCTCACTTGATTTCTAACCTCAGTAAACGTTTTCAAAATGTGTTTATGGTCTCAATCGCTAGTTTAAAGCCTTCTTCAATGCAGTATGATGTTCATTTGGGACATTTTGGCCTCCCTGATTTTATATGTGTCGATAAAGCAGGGTATGCATTAGGGCGTGGCTACGTCGTGATTGACAGGTTGATTGGTTCACAGGTTCAGGAGGGCGCCTCATGCTCCTCCTGATGCCCATATAAGTAGAATCCGTGTTTTTATTTTTCCCGGCATGCACCTGAAATTTTCAAGATGGCGCTGCTCAGATCCGATACTATTGGCTTCCGAGCAGCAGTCCACAAACCAATGGGTGATGTCACGGATGCTACGTCCATTTCTTATATACAGTCTATGAGTATAAGTTAATTTAAATGAAGCCTATTGACCATAATTTCCAAAATATCTGTAAATCCTTTGTTAATAGGTTGGAATGAAGTTGAATAAAAAAGTCTAACGCCGAACGGGGTGATAATTTATACCTTATACTTTATAAACAGTCAAATCAGACTGGGTCCATTTTGACCCAAGAGGACAAAAGTTGCACGGTTGATGGAAATACTGCTCTGCAAATGTTTCATAGCAAATGAAATATATTCAACACATGTATCAAGATTCAAGGATGCACACATTGGGCCTCATGCAAGAAGCACAAACAGATATGTTCTTAAAATGCACATACTGATTTAAGAACATACGTGGTATTCATCAGTTTTCTCCACTTTCCTCTGAAATGTACGAGTTCTGTGCTGCCATGCAAGTCATGAACAGACTTTCTTCACAAGAGGAAAAAAAAACAGATATTTGGCTTGAAATCAGATTGAATTTAAATCAATTTGGATTTTAAATATACAAAAATCATGCAGCACCTTGCACATGTCTGGCTCTGAGTGTTTCTGCAGCTCTCGGTCCAGCATCATGTTGTGCTGCAGCTGACAGTGTAACATCACCTACTGTATGCTGTAATATTCTCTCCTCTAATATCTCTGTGACTGTCACATGACCGCCTCCCGTATTAGTCACACAGCGCTTTGCCTTAGAAAGACATTTCTTAGCATCTGACTTCATGTCAAAGCGTTGCCTCTTTATTTCTGTCACAGTACAGCTCTGCTCTGATGGATTCATATTTTCTGTTTCAGCTCCTCTAATACGATTACTGACATTGATAAATGTGTCTGCCGATTTCTTGACAGCAGCAACCTCAAATTCTTCTTTTCGCTCTTTGGGAACATTTTTTGTGTATGAAATTCACCCACAAATAGAGCATAACAGGTTGCTTTTATTGACATTTTAAGGGTGTCGTGATGCAGTATACAGTATATACTACATCAGGTCTCCCTTTACCAAGCAGGTCTACGATGGTTTGCTGGCCCTTGTGCAGAGTCATCACCTTCCTATGTTTCTCAGCGTCTCCATGGTGATTCATGGCGGTGCAATCCCCATGCTCGACAGAAAAATCGAAAAAAAGGTGTAAATATTTGTCATAAATCAAGAGAAATGTGGGAGAATTGTGACCCTGGGAGGAAACAGGGAGAGGGCAATGAAAATTGGGAGAAAGTCGTGAGGGTTTGCCTATGTGCTCTCTTCTCCTCTTCCTCCCTTCCTTTCCTTTTGTCTCTCCTTCTTACTCCTTATCTCTTTCTTCCTCCTCTATTCTGGTCCCTTCCTAATCTCCTCTCTTTCTTTCCCCTCCTCTTCTCCTCTCCCGTCCTCTCCTCTCCTCTCCTCTCCTCTCCCGTCCTCTCCTCTCCTCTCCTCTCCCGTCCTCTCTGCTCCTCTCTGCTCCTCCTCCCCTCCTGTGTCAGCGGCTCTTCTGCTAGCAGCAGTATTCAGGCTCCAAGGGCTTTTGGGGGAGAAAGACTTTAAGATGTCAATGGAGCAATTAGCTACAGGCTCTATTAAAACACACACACACACACACACACACACACACACACACACACACACACACACACACACACACACACACACACACACACACCTCCCTCTCCTCCCCCTTTCACGCCCTGCACTTAAATCACACACTGCCAGCCGTCTTTAAGGTGGTATGACTCCCTCTTCCTCCTCTTTCCATCACCTCTCTGGTCCAACTGATGCAGGACAGCGAGACTGATAGTTTTAATCTTTATTCTCTGGAGGGGTTTCCGCTCTGAGAAAGTCTGAATTTATTGGCGAACAAGACTCAAAGGTCAATTTGATCATTTTTAACTTCCTGAGTGTAAAAGTGTGGATTGAGATCTAGTGCAGGTTGATTTCAATCTTTAAAAACCTGCAGGATTTTGTTTTGATGAGATGCAGCCCGACAGTTTGATTGATTCTCTGTGGATTGTAAAATTGATCAAAGTTGCTCCGGTTGGTTCCTCTGCTCACTGTGTGTGTGTGTGTGTGTGTGTGTGTGTGTGTGTGTGTGTGTGTGTGTGTGTGTGTGTGTGTGTGTGTGTGTGTGTGTGTGTGTGTGTGTGTTTTTGTACTGTTGTAGCATCTTCGTTGCGTTGCCTGCTGATCAATGAGAGGACCCAACAAATGTTTAATGTGAATTCATGTATTCAGTTATCAATTACCTATTTTTCTCTTGAGAATCTCACACATAGTTGATAAATAGACTCTTAGCCCTATCAAACACTTTCACACAACACCCTAAACAGCATGAATCCATTCATCAACTCCACACCTTCACAGATAGAGTAAATATCATATCTGACATAATGTCAACCAGGTGCACATTTTAGGTTTATATTCCTCAGCAATGATCAGCTGCATTAAAAATCAAGCATTGGTCCATCATCACATTTTGTGTATTTAATAGTGCATGCACCCAGAACTGGCAACTCAGTACAGAAGGTCATGTATTAAATTGGGTAACAGTATATTTAAGACTGTACTAAAGGTGGTTGCAAAAGTAAAAAAGCAACAAGGGTTGAGTTTATCATTTTAATATGTGATTAACTGTTGTCTTGTGGAATGTGTTCATTACTGTTGTTATGAAGTTTATTGCTATACTTCCTTGCTTTGGTCCATGTTAAGTAAGATGCAAGTTCTGGGTGAATATGTGACCACTGCTTTGATCCTATTGGTCTGTATGTGTCCTGCGGAATGTGTTAAGATAAGTTAGTTGATCATTTGTGGTTCAAGACACTTTCTTGTGTCCAGGGAGATGTGTGACCCTTGTGTGACATGACTTTTGGGTAATAAGTATGCATATATGCAAATGTATTTGTTTGTGGCTATTTGCCATTGGCTGTACTCATATAGGTTTTGTGTATAATATCATATTTGTGTGTTTTGAGACAATTTCCACGACATTACCATTACTCGTGGCTGCCCACTTTTGCTATAAATGTTATGAGGCTATAGGCTACTGAACCACACTGACTACTGAGGCAGGAGGCAGTGAGTGGTCTTTAAAGATAGTTTATATTGCAGGGAGGCAGCTGGGAGACTGACGAGAGGATTGGGGCAAGAGTTACAACCTGAACCTGAGGTTGAGTCTATGATATTGAGCTGGGGCAAGGGAATGGTGAGAGGAAGCCAGGCAGGAGGGCAGCCAGAGAGCAGGGAGCTGTACAGAGCCAATGGGGAAGACGGATGAGACAAGATGGCTGGAGACAGAGACCCAGGCACAGAGAAACAGGATTTAACAAAATTCAGATTTCAGGCAAAACCGTATAAGATTGTGGAAAGGCTAGAGGTGAGACTGACTGTGTTAACAGAGTCTACGATCGTGTGATGAGGTGTAAGCTGAATCAGGTATGTGGGACTAATCATGATTGATGGCAGCTGGTGGCTTGACTCCTGGACACCTGTCTCCACTGCCGCAATCAAGCACAGACACACTATGAAGGGGGGAGAGAAAGAAAGAGAGAGATTGCAGACTAGGAGGCAGAAGTGGAGGGCATGACAATAAAGAGCTGTGGGAATACCTGCATACCTTTATATAGCTTCTGTTATCACTTCAATGCAGTCAAATCTTAAAACTTTAGCTTTACATATACTACAAACTATGAATGCGGTTGCAACTTGCACAATTTCCGACTAATACTCCAGTTACTTGATATGATAAGTTCAATTACTGATAATGCTGCTTTTACTGCTTCTCCTTATTACTGTTTCTGTGATTATTATCAACACTTATGTGGTAATGTCAAGACTTTGTAGACTTTTAACAATGTTCTCTCCAACTTCTAACCACTTTGAGGGTTTTTTGGCATCTGGAAACTTTTATAATGAAACTTGTGATTTGTGTGTTGCAAGTAAGGCAACTTGAGGGCCATTTTTGAACTGAGTCTGTACATCAAGTTTCCTGATGCTGCTGGACAAGGCAAATATAAAGTGCAATTTTATGAATCTGGGCACTTCCCAGGAGTGATTGGCTGTATAGATGGATGTCTTGTTCCCATCTTCCCATCAAGTGTCCATCAAGACCTGTAAGAACTAGTTTTCTATCACTGTTCAGAGTGGATGTACTTTTTATTTAGAGGTTTTAAATTCAAGGATAGTGGACTACTACTTGGTTACAGTAGATATGGTCAGAATAACTTTTTTATTCACTCCATATATAAATCCAACAACAGCTGAGCAGCAAAGATACAACAGAGCTCATCCTTGCACTTGAAGGATGGCCGAGTGTATGTTTGGAGAATGCAAAAAAAATCAATTCCAGTGTTTACACAATGCATTTCGTTTCAAGCCGAGAAGACGCTGCAAGATTATCGTTGCTGCAGCTGTGATGCACAACTACCAGAAGCAGCACTGTTGTCCTGATCCTGCAATGAAAGATCAGGATGAAGCAGATGAGCTCAAGTCTGAGGCAGGAAATAACCAGCGAGGACTTGCACACAGAGTTTCTTTCACATTGCAGAATCATAGATGAGATTCATTTAAATGTGGAATTTATTCATTATGGTTTATTTTTGCTTTGATAATACTTTTTTTTTCTGTACAAAATTAAAATAGTGATTAAACCAAGGCTGTGTTTAAATTTAGTTTGAGGTGATTAAAATAACCTCACTCATGAATATCCAAATGACAAAACAATCTTTTTTTTTTTTTTTACATATATTGTTCAACATGGCTTTTAATTACACTCGTCTCATTACTGCATCTCTCATGAATTGAAAATGTTAATGGAAATAAGGGTTAACCCTCAAATATGAATCTCAAAATATGAAATGGGAAAGCTTAAATGGAAATATTCAAATTAAAAGCTTAAAACAGAAAAAGTCTTTTGCAGTAATAGGCCACAATAATAATATTCATACTGGGAAACAATTACAGTAAAGCAGTTCTAAAGCTCTAAAGCATAATTACAGTGGAGACAATATATGCAATACAAAGTTTTTACTTGTAACTAAAGTCTTCTGATTTTAGTGGACCAAATTAAACAAACTTTAGTCACGAAACATAATATTCGGTGTCTGTTTCCAGTCATTGACAGTGAATGCCAGACCTGGACTGAAAACTGGACTTTTGCCTTTGGTCTGATTTTTTTTTGACACACCTGCTCAGCTGGACTGAGGTCAGGTGAATGACATCACCAGTAGACGACATCCCACTGCTGGGTCATAAAAAGCTGCATTTGCTGTATATTTCGGATCGTGCTCCGCCTGCATTGTCCTATAATTGGCGCACCACCTAAAAACAGGTGCAGTTGCTTCACTGTTGCATCAATCATGATGGAAAGAGGAGAACGTGTGAAGAAAACAAAAAAACTTTAATGTAGCAGCATGAAGAAAAAAAACATGCTACTTCCCAAATAATTTATTTTCTGAACTGAATGCACATTAAGAAAAACACACACGCTCACACACTGCTGTTTACTGTACCTATTTTTACTTCTACGTAAGGGGAAGAGTAATTATTAACTAATCAGCACAATGCCACATTTTTACACTGCCACAGTAGTGTGTGTGTGTGTGTGTGATTTTCTGAGACACTGTGGTTGCATATTCATTATTTCACTTTTTTTCAGAGTCTACACCTGCATGTGTGTGCTGTGTATCCAGGTTACTTGTATCCACCGTCTGTGCAGGTTTGAGTGTGAACGTGTAAAAGTATCAAGTTGTGTGTGTGTGTGTGAGAGAGAAACAGAGAGGAAAGAGAAGGAGAGGCAGAGGAGTGTTTCATGGTGATAAGACAGCTCTTTGTTTCACCTCCTCAGTGCCTCTCAGCTACACACTGACACACACACACACACACACACACACACACACACACACACACACACACACACACACACACACACACACACACACACACACACACACACACACACACACCTCATGCAACACTGAACACAGTGTGTCCCATTATACCCACTTAACCTCCACTCCAGTGATATATATCCAATTTGGAAAAGAAGAAAATCACTTCCTGAAAGTCATCGTTCAACATGTCTTCAGAGTAGATGAGCTGAGTTTTCTGCCAAATTGTCATCCAAGGACTCCGAGTTTTATTTGTCTCCGGTTTTGTTTCTCAGTGCTTATTTCTGTGCACTACAATAAATTGCTGTAAAAATCCAGCCAACTTCTAACAGGAAAGTACAATTTCTCTAAAATACAGGAAAATACTGTAAAGTCTGATCTCACTGTGCCTGTTTTTGTTTTTATTTAATGTTGCACTTTGTCGTAATTGTATAGTCAATCACTTCCTGTAGCTCAGGTGTGGTGCATAATCTGTATAACATATATATTATATATTTTATATTCTTAACTTTGTGAAAACAACATTGATTTTCAGGGTGTTTTGGCCAGAGGCATCAGACAAAATTATCTTTATTGGCTCACTTATTAATGGGCAGCGTTCCCTAATAGGTGCAGGTCGTCTCCTGTGTATCCTGCTGGGGCTCGATGTAGAGGATAACGAGCAAGCAAGATGAACAGCAGGGAGCCAGAATGTATCATAGATTTTATTTTGCTGAAACAGCATCTAGTGAGCTGCATCCAGAAACAACAAGAAGCTCAGTTACAGCATAAGAGTGTCACACATGAAAGATTTTATAAGGCTGCACTCAAACAGGTGGAGGCAAGGCGATATACTGACAAATGGATCACCACAAAGAAACCCGATGATTGGTCGTAGAAGAATATCTGTGCTTATTGACAGACATTTATCGGCTGGTAAACAACACTTTAAATAAACTCTGACATGAAGCAGCAGCATTGAACCAAACATCTGTTAATGATGTGCCTTTGTTGTTGTTACCAATCCAACAACAATTTATTGAAGGATAAACCCCTTGAAGATGAACCACCTCATTTTCAAGGAGGTCCTTAATCCTCCTGTTGTCCTCAAGTCAAAGAAGGAAGGGAGGAAAGGAGGGAAGGAAAGGAGGAAGGAAGGGAGGAAGAAGGAAGGAAAGGAGGGGAAGAAGGAAGGAAGGAAGGAAGGGAAGAAGGAAGGAAGGGAGGGAGGAAGGAAGGAAAGGAGGGAGGGATGGAGGAAGGAAGGGATGGAAGAGAAGAAGGAGGGAGGAAAGAAGGAAGGAGGGAGAAAGGAAAAGAGGAAGGAAGGAAAGAAGGACAGAGGAAATAAGGTAGTTGGAAAGAAAGAGAGAAAGAGGGAGGGAGGAAAGAAGGAAGGGAGGAAGCAAAGAAGGAGGCAGGGAGGAAGGACGGACAGAAGGAAGGGAGGAAAGAGAGAGGAAGGAAAGGAAGAGAGAAGGAGGGAGGAAGGAAGGAACAGTTAAAACAGACAGGATCAATTTCACCCGGGAGGACGACACGAAGGTTAACACAAGAAACATAATACATAAAGCAAAACAACACAGATGAATCCATTCCAAACATTTGTTAAGACAAGTGCTGCAGAGCATAAGTATCTGTGTAAGTGAGTCCATTTCTGTCATTGTCTGCCTCAGCCAAGGGAACATTTGGGTCATTGTCATCTTCAGTGTGAGGGTCTGGGCAGCCATGCTGTTCGAGATAATTATGAAGCACTGCTGTTTAGTGTCAAATGCAATGTGTTTCTGAGACAATGTGTTCACTAGCTCTCTGGTGTGGAGGATATTTGCCTGGTTATTGGGCTGTTGCTCAAGTCTGACTAGATGATGGTACAAAGAACAGCTTTGGAAAAATCTTTGAGTTGAACCTTTCCACCAGTGTTGGAGCACACACACCTTGTGCGTTAATTGAATTTCCACTTTTAAAGATTCATGAACTCCTCAGGATCTGCTGGAGGGAGACACTTAACCCTCCTGTTGTCCTCGAGTCAAGAAAGGAAGGGAGGAAGAAGGGAGGAAGGAAGGAAAGGAGGAAGGAAGGAAGGGAGGAAGGAAGGAAGGGAGGAAGGAAGGAAGAGAGGAAGGAAGAAGGGAGGAAGGAAGGAGGGAAGGAAGGAAAGGAGGGAGGGAAGGAAAGAAGGAAGGAGGGAGAGAGGGAGAAAGGAAAACAGGGTGGAAGGAAGGAAAGAAGGACAGAGGAAAGAAGGGAGGAAGGAAGGAAGGAAGGAGTGAAGGAAGGAAAGAAAGAAAGAAAGAGAGAAGGAAGAAGTGCAGACGTAAAGAAGGAAGGGAGGACGGAGGGAGGAAGGGAGGAAAGGAAAGAAGGAAGGGGGAAAGGAAGGGAGGACAGAGGGAGAAAAAAAGGAAGGAGGGAGGGAGGGACAAAGGAAAAGAGGAAGGGAGGAAAGAAGGACAGAAGAAAAAAGGAAGGGAGGAAGGAGGGAGGAAGGAAGGACATAAGGAAGGAATAAAGGGGGTTGGAGGAAGGAAAGAAGGAAGGGAGGAAAGGGAGAAGGAGGGAGGGAGGAAGGACAGACGGAAGGGAGGAGGGAGAAAGGAAAAGGGGAAGGGAGGAAAGAAGGAACAGTCAAAACAGACGGGGTCAATTTGACTCAGGAGGACGACACGAAGGTTAATGGGAATATGACATCATGACTAATACCACCAATTACTCCAGGGATGTTCCCATATTCATCTACTCTACCTCATGATTGGCCCAGTCAGCAGCATCGGGGAACTTGATGTAGTCCTTTTTTTTTAGACTTCCAGTTCACTTACACCACACATATTTCCTGTTTCAAGATGGAAGCTTCCACCTGCCAAAAACCCCAAGGTGACAGGTACTTGTAAGGAAGGAGGGATAGAAGTTTCCCTTACTTAGTCACAAATGATTTCTGCTGCGTTTTCTTTGTACATACGAAGCGTTAAAGTGATTCAGTGGGTTGCTCCTGTCTATAAGCAACCTTCTCTGTGGCCTCGTTGGTGGTCTTTGATCCAGAGCTGTTCACAAGTCATTTTTTACAAGTCCAAGTCAAGTCTCAAGTCTTTGAGCTAGAGTCCAAGTCAAGTCTCAAGTCTTTGAGGGTCAAGTCCAAGTCAAGTCTCAAGTCTCTGGTCAAGAGTCCGAGTCAAGTCTCAAGTCTCTCGCCAACACTAATTCAAATTCAAATTCTGACCTTAGAGCTGTACAATCCTTCATCCTGATCAGTTAGCCTTGCGAGCACCTGCCCATGTCTGTTTTTGTGGTGTGCTGTCACTGAAGTTTGTATGTAAGTATCTGTTTGTATGTTGAGATGTCCTCTCCTGAAACTGTTACCAAATTTACCTTCGGCTATTACCTTGACCTAGACCTTGATATAGGACAGTATGAAAATGTACCAATTGTAGGTTCACTATAGAGAATCTACTGCAATGTGATGTGAAGAAACATACACTAAGAATTATTTCAATTCCATAACTGTATTTTCTTCAACAAAAAAATAATTATTTTAACAATGTTGTAAAATATAACAAAATGAACAAAACATGAACATCACAGAAACACTGCACTGCAGTTTAACACTGTGGTACAAACACATGTTCATTATTTTTTTCTCCAAGCTGCCTTTTATCTGCTGCTTAACACAACACACAGCAGGGAATGTGTGGGGATATTATAAAATATATAATATATATAAAATGACCATAGTTAACGCAACGTTGTGTTTTTTAATAATTAGTAGCGGAGCCACTAAGTTAGTGGCACTAAGCA
Source organism: Scomber scombrus (assembly GCF_963691925.1). Taxonomy (NCBI): domain Eukaryota; kingdom Metazoa; phylum Chordata; class Actinopteri; order Scombriformes; family Scombridae; genus Scomber; species Scomber scombrus. The sequence continues at coordinate 29,850,280 of NC_084974.1, read as the reverse complement.
TAATAAGAGTTGCGGTGGTTTCCTGTCTGAGCTTTTAAAATAAAACCTTTGCTATTGTGCGCTTCTTATTATTATTAACAAACAAATTTGGGGCTTGTCAATTACGGGAGAAATGACGGGAGGGCGGCGGGAGATGGTTTCGAAATATGGGAGAACCAGGGAAAAACGGGAGTGTGAAGGCATTGTATCCAAACGTAATGATCTGAGGCACTCCTGCTGAATTTATCGCACTCGCCATTGTCAATGTCTGATACTGAAGATGCGCGCTTCACACATGGCGCATGCGCGTGGCATGACGTTGGTGTTTACATCTAGCTCAGAGCCAGAGATCATACAAAAAGATGAATGACAGATAAATAATGAGAATAATAATAATAACATGAAATAAAGGTTGTTCGCGAGTCTCGAGCCTCGAGTCGAAGTCAAGTCTGAAGTCTTTTGAGGTCGAGTCCAAGTCGAGTCTGAAGTCACAGTTTAGTGAGACTTAAGTGCAACTCGAGTCCGAGTCGCGAGTCCGAGTCCCCAGCTCTGCTTTGATCATCTTTGAAAGACTCAAGGTAATCCATTTCCCCTTTATTGTCAAGATGAACCTTGACAGCCTTTAATCTGAAGTTAAACCTGCTTCTGGCCAGGTTTAATTTAAGTATTCATTTAGATCTGGATTAGCTCTAATCTGCCTTCTGGGAATCTGTTTTGTTTAAATCCGAACTACGACTAGACTGTGACTAGTATAATCCATGACTGAGAAAGCCACTTCAATAAATCCAGGTTTAAAATGTGATTTAGTCTATGACAGTGGTCTCCAACCCTGCTCCTGGAGAGCTACTGCCCTGCATGTTTTAGGTATCTCCTCACTCTAACACACCTGATTCTAATAATCAACTCGTTATCAAGCCCTTTGACGAGCCTCAGCTGCTTGATAACGAGTTAGAGTGAGGAGATACCTAAAACATGCAGGGCAGTAGCTCTCCAGGAGCAGGGTTGGAGACCACTGGTCTATGAGTAGGCTTAATCCCTGTACATGAAGCCGGCCCTCAGTCCTCGTGATCTTTCAAACTCAAACTGTCTGAAGCTGCTCCCAACACGACAGTCTCACCATGTGACCTGTAATAGGTTTATTTACTGTCTCCTAACAGTTTGTCAGATGAGCAACAAGTGGACACAAATGTGAGTCCAGTCAGACAGTCAGACAGTGCACCTCTACAATTGACTTTTGATTTATGCATGGAATAAGCAGCTTTTGTGTCACGGTGAGTTGTGCAGATGGACCCAAAAATGCAGACAGTCTCGGGTAACAGGCACTTTATCAACTTAACAGAAAAACACAGGCCGAATGTACACTGGTAAAAACTACACAATGCAAATCTATAGACATGAAATAATCACTAACAGGACACAGGTGAGAGACACAAGACAGGTGAAACACATGAGGAAATCAACCAAGGAAGGGGAAACACAGGAAGTAAAACTAACAAAATACACAAGGGGAGAACAACTTTCCAAAATAAAACACAAACTAACACAGGATGTTACACTTTTGTATCCATAAGAAACAAAAGGTTGCTGCTTCTTTTCAAAATATCCCATGATACATTTTCTGGTTTTACTCACTTTATTTCATACTGACTTTATTATATTATAATTTTATATTCTATTAATCTTCCATTATATTTTATTTTATTTGGGTATTTTTACTTTTTACTTTTTTTTTGCGTTTTCATTGCGTCATTATTTATAAAATAGTACTGTTTACTGTTTCATTGCTATGTATGAGTGCAGTACAAATGCAGTCTGATTGATTGATTGATTGATTGATTGATTGATTGATTGATTGATTGATTGATTGATTGATTGATTGATTGATTAATTGATCCTCCTGCTGCTTTCACTTTGTTCTGCTGCCAGGTGTTCTGGTTGTACAGTCAGTGCCTCTTGTTGTTGAGCCTCATTGAGTGCTGTACAACAAGGGGACAAATTACAGGTTAGCCATGTCAAAGGGTGAAGCTGCTCGGTCCTGTAAACACTGCAGCTTACTGATGCCGGCGCACCGATAATCTGCGGCTACAGAGGAAAAGAGATGATTCATGTCACGTTCATATCGTGTGGATTCCAGATAAATATGAGCTCCATGGTGGTAATTACAACCAGTACATGTGAGTGTTTTGATATCTCTCGTACTTTGAGAGTCAACACAGACTGCAAACACTCTGGAGCCCAAGATAATGAAACTCAAATGATCAGTTGTGTTTACACCGATGTAATCAAGTGCAGAAATAATACAAGTTATATTTGTTACAAGTTGTGCATGGTTGGCTTTGAATTAAAATCTCACCTGAAACACAACATCTAATAATCTGACATTAAAATAAAGACAATGACTGGCAGGTTCTTCATATCTAATGGAGCTTTACTTTGGGTCTCTGCAAAGGCAACTGAATCTACTTGCTTAAAGGTTAGGGTCATGAAGTATGTCCTTTATGTTTAGAGGAAACTAGTATAGATAAATATGTACTGCATGAACATTTCAACCTGACATCACTGTTTATTTTTACAATTATACCTCAACCACCCTAACCCTTGATACAGGTGTCTCTGACTGAAAGAAGGACATATTCTCAGTCCCACTTGTTTGTTAGCAGGATATCACTACAAACAAAAAGCGTTGACAGATTTGGTGAAATGGGTGAAAAACAGGTGGTTCATTTTTTCTCAAGGTTTTAATCAACATTTTTGACATCAGTTACTGCAGGTTTTCCTTTTTTAAAAGTTATATTTTTCTTTTAGAACATTCATTTATTTCAGCCTTGGTGGCGTAATTTAGTCTGGGTCATACCTGCATTGATCTCCAACTTGTCATCATTAAAATATTACACTTCTGGAAATGCTTCAGAGATAACTTTTAACCATTCGGCGTGCATCACAATCATGCACTGTCCTTGTCAGGGTGATATTCTGAAGAGGACTCATCTACTTTTGTGCAAATATAAAAATTGCATAATTCCAGGAAAAACACTTTAATAAAAGCTTAAAGTAAACTCTACTTTTTTTTTCTCCACTCCATCCCCTCAGGGCTTCTGTAGAGGCCTGTTTGTCCTTCGGTGGTAAGCAATGTTATTATCGGTATGAAAAACAGACACCATAATGATAATTTCTGCATCTGTGAGTGGCTCTGTTTTTCTTTGATTCTCAGTCTTTTTATTTTTGTCCATCAGTGTGTCCTTGGTGCTTAGATTCTACATTTATTGATGTCTGTGATCCTTGAGTGTAATTAAAAATGAACCACTGTATTTAAAGAGTTTCTCTCTTTTTTGTTTTTTTTGTCCTGTCTGGTCTTCTTTCTTCCCCCATGTCTCCCTTTTCTATCTTAATATTTCTTTTTCCTTAGCACCTGAGTTTAACACACAAGATTGTTTGCCTCCATAATGAATCGCTGAATTAGAGAACAGCAAAGCAGTTTTAAGAACTTCACAGTCACCCACCATATTTTAACAGAAGGGACATGAGTAAAGTTATGGTTATGCTACAAAAATGCATCACTTTGTGTTTCAACAGTGTGTTACTGAAGTCTGAGGCTACGTTCACACTGCAGGCAAATCTGATTCAAACCTGATTCCTTCTCAAATTTTTAGGCCTGACTGTCCACACTGTTTTTAGCAAGTGTCCAAATCAAATTTGGCTCTGTTCAGACTGGGCCACATTAATGACCAATCTGACAGGTTGCTGTGGCAACGTCGTCGGAAGCAGAGGCGTCATCTAGCGTGTGTTGTGTGATGTCATATAAATGCGACAGCGACAGAAACAACAAACCCTCGAGCTTCGCTTGAACAGAGCCATCTCCCCAAAGATTAATTAAGAATTTTGTTTCGTCCTCTGTCCAAGGACTGATGTTGTCGACGTCCTCCATTGATATCAGCTAGCAACAACAACTGGAATAAGCGTGGGTCTGGTGTCGCATAGAGTGACGTAGCGTAGAGACGTAGAGAGACGTCACGGACAGTCAAATCCGATTTGAGTGTTTGGAGCTGTTCTGACTCAGACACATCTGTCCAAATGTGATTTGAAACTACCTCCCAAAGGTGGTTTCCATCTGGTTTGCAAAAATCGGATTTCATGTGATTTATGACCGTTCAGACTTCATAAGAGCCATCTGGTTCCAATCTAGATTGGCTAAAAATAAAATTTTGGCTTGCAGTGTGAACGCAGCCTTAGTTTCATTTGCATTCAGTGTAGTGTCGGAACCAGCAAGTGCTAAAGCTTCTACTTAGCTGCTATTATTCCTCTCTTAATGAGTCTCTCTTTCTTTCAGTATATTCCTTCTTACTACTGATCTTTGCCTGTCTAGTTTTGCTGTAGACGGAAACATAGGATTTGTTAATCTTACCCACTTGCTTTAATTACAATCCTTCAGGTTGCAGGTTTCTCACATCCAACACCTGTCAAGGACTTCTAGTCTGCCTGCTGAACTTTTTTCTGTCTGCAGAGCTCCGTGCCTTCAGAGCAGCAGACATTTATCGTAGATTATATGGTAGCAGCGTGCTTATAGTATGCTAATGAGGTGCAGTTTTTCTAATATCGGTAGAGCAGCGAGAATCAGCACATCAACACATCTGAGGACAAAGATTAATTAGTTCTGACGAAGAGACGGAAAGATAAAAAGTTAGAAAGCAAGAGGGAAAACAGACACATCTGAGAACGTGTGTGTGTGTGTGTGCGTGCGTGCGTGTGTGTGTGTGTGTGTGTGTGTGTGTATGCCGTGTATGTTGTCATGCATGTCTATTTTCGTGTTTGCATCTAACTCACACACATACCCTGTGGCCTTTCTCAGCAGGGGTTTCTCTACTCACAGCAGAACCTGTCAGCTCTCTCGTGCTCTGAATCTGTCATTAAAACTGAGAAGAAAAGTCAGAAACACAAAAGCAGAACTTTTGTCTCTTTAATTTCCCCTGACAGTAGATAGATGACGATGTTGGTCGTTCAGCTGCTGATAAAAGCTTAATCAAAAGGACGAATAGTTAATCACTTCAATACCACAGTCATGATTTCAGAAAGGGTCAATTGTACACCACAAAATCTCTTATTTGTAAGTGCAATACAATGGATTCATCGCTACTATCTCATTGGCAGGAAGGTTCCTCACATTTTGCAAGAGAGTGATAACAAACAGTGGCACCTTCACAAGCCCGCTTTGTAGTATGAGCTGTGGGAACTTGGGTTGTCAGATAGACACTTCCTTTCTCAGGTGTTTCGTCAATTTGAGCCCACAACACCCCCAGAAGGTTTGACAGAAAACCCCAGCGTCCCTCGGCTCCTCACGCCAAACATCCACTCAACTCTACCATAGCTCCCCTCTGCTGAGTGAGCTGTTCATGGTGCTTCAGCCACAGCCACCTGGATGCTGACTCTGCTTGCCTGTTAGCCACGAGCCTTTTTTGGGTTGGATTTCTGATCAACAGGATGGAAAAGGCTCTCCAGAGTTACTGGCCTGGAAATTGTCTGCTGCCTATTTCCAATGGGAGATTCCTTGGCTGCCATCCCCTATGTTGGTATTTAAGGACTTCCTGAGTTTCCTTTCATTGGCCTCCCCCATCCTTTCCTCCCATGATACAGTCAGCTGAAGGAGCATCACTTGTTTGGTTGCTTTAGACTTATAACTATGTCTGGTCTGAGCACTGAGCTGGTAATCTCCCCTGGGAATTCCTCTGGGAATTTTGTTTCTTGAGATCTAATCTCATTGGCCAGTCAGCAGCTGTAGCCAGCACTCCTGTACTGGTGGATGATCTGGAGGGTCTTTCTCCTGGTTTGACAAACCTGACAAAGCAGGGACCTTTGGTTTTGATGTTATTGCTCCTCTTCATTTTCTCCTCTTCCAGGTCTGCAGCCACTTTAGCCAGCATCTAGTCATGCCTCCAGATGAACTTCCTGTCAACAAGGCTTGACTTGCTAGTTGGTAGTATGTGTTCAAGGCTTGCTGGTGGAGGTTTGTTGGGTGTGACATAGAAAGAGGAACATGATCCAGATGTCCTTTTACCCCAAACATCTTCCTTTGACACCATTCCAGTGTTCCCCAGGAAGCTTCCTTGCTGATTTATGGACACTGCTCTTCTTCACCTGCCCTCTTCCTCCACTATCAGAAGCTCTTCCTGGACTAGTCTATGGTTTGTATTTGCATTCTTCCATCTTGCCCTAGTTATGGCCGAGTCTGCCCTGGTTGACTTTTCCCACAATGTCTGCATGACGTAGTCTCACTTTGCATCTGCCTTGTTTACCAACCACTTGCATCTTGTTTGAATGGTGATGCCTGCCTGCTAAACCCTTGGATACCTTGTGTTCCTCCACAGCTGATGTTATCGGCAGCTGGAGTCTTGCTTGCAAATCTCTGCAGGCTGATCGAGGGAAAACTCTTGGGGGTTGACAGTCCCCTCCTCAAGGAGCTACTAATCCTATTCTCCAAAGTCTTGACCATTGACGAGGGCACTTCATACACGAGCGGCAGCCAAAGGAGTCTCAGGAGGGACTAGCCCCAGACTTTGACTATTCCCAAAGCTCTCATTCATGCTTCAGTTTGTCTAAGCATCTCCATCTCACTCTTTCTTTCATTCAACTCCACTCTGTACCTCCCTGTATTATTTCAGCTAATTTTAGTCAATGTTGTCTTGGTAGTTTTTAAGAGGTGAAAGTTTAAGCCAGAGGAAATTAAAAGCTCACTTGCAAATCTCCTCATCTGTAGCTCAGTTACGTCCAAGTAACAGAAGGAAAACTCTTGCACTCAATCAGAAATTTAAGAAATGACTACTTCTTGGTAAACAAGAGGTATTTGCAGTGACTGTGACCATAGTAACTGAAAATTGACCAAAACTATAACCTGTTTTCAACTTGCACTATTGACCATTTGCATTTCAGTACGCTGATTTTGTCTTTAAACTGTTATTTGTTGAAATTTGCTGCTTGTGCCAACATTTAAGCCAATATCGATTTTTTTTTTACAGGACAATTGGATAATAATCTCCCACTAAACACCAGGATTAGCTGCTCATGTTACTTTTACAACATTCATGTGACTGTTTATAACAATATCATAACCAAAGATGTCTGAGTTAGTGTTGCTAATACAACATTTCTTCATCCAAAACAGTCCAAAGTAGAGTGTAATTTGGTGAGTTACACCATTACATAAAGTCTTCTATGGTGGGTTTTTTTTTTATCATGGAACATGCTAATTATTCCAATTTATACATCAATAAAATGTGTTTTACATCCTGACTCCTCTACATAACACTGAAATCACTTAGAAAAAAAGCAAATATCCTAAAATGTAGAACTATTTCTTTAAGGCTTCTCCTCCTCCATCACCAATCAAAGCCCTTTCTGCAATTAAGGTGTTTTTATAATAGTGTCTCTGAGGCTGATTCTGACGTCACTGCTGTTGTATTAAATCCTCTAAATCCGTTTCCAACAAATGAAACCAGACAAATTCAAGAAATCTAAATAATGTAAAAAAAGATTTATTTTAAGAAAAGGCAGAGGAGGAAAACCTACAAATTGGGCTCATGAAAAGCTTCTCCAGTCTTAAAAAAGTGTCCTAACTTTTTTTTACAAGTTTACTGTTTAGAACAGAAACTTTTCTTTTATAGAGCTTATATCCCCTTTTCACTGAATATCTATTAATGTGCACCAACTCTTATACTGATACTTTGGCATGGAGCACACCATAAATTAACATTTGCTCTCCACCTACACGGCCTAAAGCTTAATTCCTCTCATCTTCTTTTTCACTCCTTATCTGTCTCTCTCTCTCTCTCTCTCTCTCTCTCTCTCTCTCTCTCTCTCTCTCTCTCTCTCTCTCTCTCTCTATCTCTCCCTCCATCCTTCTCAGCCTCACTTTTCCTCATCCTCCCCCCTCCCAGCTCTGTCCTTCTCTTCCTCTTTTCTCTCTATTTCCTGTTTTCTCCTCCCCTCTTTTATTCCATCTTCCATCTTAATATATCTCTGCTCCTGTCTTGACTGACATCGGATGGACCCAAAGGTTTTGGTATTTATTCAGTTTCTTTAATACTGTTTAACAACTGTTTAATATTCAACATGTTCATCATATTGATTAAGATCCTGTGATATTGATATATATTATTCATTTTCTTTGTCAAGGCTGCATCGGTTTGATATAAGGGTTATTGACAAATAAGGGTTGGCAAGATGAGCAATCAAAAATAGTTTTAAAATAGTTTTAAAAGCAGCATCAGGTTTGTTAAAATGTACATTTAGTATATATGTTGGTTTTTATGTCATTTGAGATGAAATTTGCAACATTTTTTAACCAAAAGTAAGACTGAATGCTCCTGAAAATGTCAAATGGTGTAACCACAAAAGAATGATACATATTACATATGTTATCCACCTACAGTGTATTTAAGTGGACTTATACTAATAATTACTACATTTAAAACAATGTAAATGTTTCCTGATCTCCATGGTTACCAGAGTAAATGTAATATTTAGAACAATTGTATTCCATTACCTTTATTTAATATAAAAGTTATAATGTAAGATCATGCCAAACTAGTTGATATGGTGTTTTATTGAGAATTTACTGTTTTTAAGCAAGTTGAATTATTTGGTACAAAGTTTTTATGGTTACACCACTTAGACATTTTCACCATAATCCTCTAATATATTCTCTCAAAATGGATTAAAAGCAGAAATTTGATGCTGGGTCCACAAAAAAAGAATGTGTGCAAGTTATTCATACGTTTATTTTCAAATTTTAACCCCTTTAAATTTGACTAAACCACATGGACACAAAAAAACATCATTGACCCATAACTGTAAACATTAGTGGAAAGCAAGTACATTTATTCAGACACTGTACCTACTTTACCATTTTATTTCTCCCTTTTAATATACTTAAGATCGCTACACAAAGCAGAGAGACTGTGTGTGTGTGTGTGTGTGTGTGTGTGTGTGTGTGTGTGTGTGTGTGTGTGTGTGTGTGTGTGTGTGTGTGTGTGTGTGTGTGTGTGTGTGTGTGTGTGTGTGTGTGTGTGTGTGTGTGTGTGTGTGTGTGTGTGTGTGTTTTCATGCCCTGTATGACTCCTGCACCTGTTTCGAGGCTGTATGTTTTTAATACAAGTGCGTGTGTGTGAATATAAACAGATATTTATTCAGTTCCAGGTGCCCTTCAGGTGATATTTGATAAAGAATCTGATTTACATACAAAAAAAAAAATTCTGTTTATTGTTCCTGTGTGTTACGTTGTTCAAACGCTGGGATTTCTCAATTTGGAATCCAGACTTCCTCATTTGCACCTCTAAGAAATTAAAAAAAAGCTTATTAAAATCTCTTCATGAATAATATTAAGGACGTAAATTGGCTCTCTACAACAACAACAACTCTCTACAAAATGTGAAGTTACAAATGAGCTGCTTTTGCTCCTTCCTACCACATTTACAGTACAAAGAAACATCCTTAAGGCTCATGCTCGGCTTCAAACGATCCTTGTTTGGGATTTTTTCAAAAGAATTCAGGAGACAATTCTTTTAAAGTGATTTGCAGAAGATGATGTGGAGCCATTTTACACCAACAAAATACAAAGTTAATGTAGAGTGAACGAGGGGCTGCGCTAAAAGCTAAATGCGGACTGAGTAAGAGGTGGTTATTAAAAGACTGACAGACTCATGTGATTCAGCTCTTTCTCTCTGTGGCCTTTTTTTTCTCTCGCCCTCATTTTTCTTCGATTATTGTCTTCTATTCACACCAAAGACCCCTTGTGTCCAGCAAGACAGGGGCAGCCTGATAAGGCAACAAGACATACCTGAACCCCATTAACCTGTCCTATATATTTCCTTTTGTTTGTCGGTGGCAGAGGAGCCATGGGAGTCAGGAGCTGAGAGACCTTCTAACTCAAAGATAGACAAAAGCTTAAGAAGAGACAAATTACATATTTATTGTGGTTGCTGAAATGCAGCATCTCCTTTGGTTGAACATATGTTTATCCTTAAGAAAAGTGCTACTAAACTTATAATAAACATCCATTTATTGATGTGTTGTCCTACATGATACTGAAGGATATTTATAGTGCATTTTTAACTGCTGAATATGAAGGTTAAGGTTAACCCTTACACACTGTTTGGGTTGAATTTGACCCATTTTGACATTTGACAGCTTGTAAAAACACTCCAAATGTCTTTTACTCCGAAATTTGATGAATTTTCCTAAAGTGGCCCAAAATGCACAAATATGAAAATATTTTAAATGTTATACTTTTGTTTAGGTGATACAAATGTTTGTCCATTGAGGCTGTTCTGTGTCAGATTATCTCCGTATCTATTGACATGTGTTTTAGTGAAATGAATAGTTAATAGTTTTAATAAGATAGTAGTTATGAGGATTTCTTTTTATGATGTAGCAGTGAAGACTGATGGCTCTAATGGTTATACAATAAACCCCACAGCTCCATAAAGTTCTGCTCATTTTACACTTTACATATAAAATAACATTTAACCACCAAAAAGAGATGCAAACATGACTAAAAGAGATAAAAAAATAGACTAAAGAAACCTAAAAACTACCAAAACGAGACATAAAAATGACTAATAAAAGACTTAAGTTGACTAAAGAAACCCAACTGCTTCCAAAAAGAGATGAAAAAATGACTAAAAACAACCTTCAGTTAGTTTGAGTGACAGCTGCCATCTAGTTGCCATAGCAACGTAGAGATGGAATGACTAAAGAGACTCAAAACTACCAAATAGAGACATTTCAGTCACTATTGCTATGTTATATTTTCATGTCTTAGGTAAAATAGGACATGATATTGTGTGATAGGAGATGTTTAGTGGTGTAAAAGCTAAAAAAAATACACTCTCTCTGCTCTCTGACACATTAATCAAGGTTTAATCACATTTATTGATCAGTCAGATCGACTATTGATGCTTTCTATGGTTCAACATTTTGGTACAGGCACTTTTTATGAGGAGATTCTTAGACTCAGATCATACTGCAAGGGTGTCGAATATGAACAGTATGTAAGGGTTAAATGGTAAAATGGTAATCAGACTGCATTTATATAGTTCCTGAGTCTTCCGACCGCTCAAAGCACTCTACAATACATGTCGACATTCACTAATTCTCACACACATTCATACACTGATGGCAGAGGCTTCCGTGCAAGATGCCAACCTGCTCATCAGGATCTAATCTAATACTCATTTACTCACGCACTCACACACCGCTGGCAGAGGCATCAGGAGCAATTTGGGGTTCAGTATATTGCCAAAAGACACTGGAGGAGCTGGGGATCGAACCGCCAATCATCCAATTAGTGGAGAAGCCGCTCTACCTCCTGAGCCTCGGCCGGTTTCCACCCGGACGGATAAAAAATAAAAATTTGGACACTGCATAGATGAGGTGTGTGTCTGGTTTCAATCAAAGCAAAAAAACAAAAAACAAAAACAAACCATGAATCTGTGAGACATTTTCAAACCACAGAAAAAGAAATTGAAAAACCAGAACACACACCCACACACTTCACTGTGTTACATAAATGCAGATGATGACTCTGCAGCAGCTCCCACAGTGTCAGCCGGCCAGTCAACAATTATTGTTCTTCATCCAGTCAAAACAGTGGACATATACTGTTGCTTTGACTAAATGGTGCTACAAGGAGAACAATCATTCCCTGGGACTGTCAACATCTTCATAAAATTCACTTAATTTCAAAATTCAACCATTAGATTTCTTAGAATACACCACGTGATGAACTGAGGTGTTGTTCAGGTGAATATTTTGGCCTGACAGATGTGCTTGGGCTTGAGAAAACATCATCATCATCATCATCATCATCATCATCATCATCATCATCATCATCATCATCATCATCATCACCAAAATTTCATGGTAACCTGGATATTTGTGGTTGAGATATCTCACATATACAAACTAGCAAAGACCAGAGCTGTTTTTAGATATTTTTGGAGCATGGCTCAGGACAAATCGAGCCTCAGGTCAAAGGTCTCAAGTCTAAAAATAGTCAAAGTTCCAAAACTTCTGCTGAACGTATGTAAAAGATACCACGTTTAAGGCAAAATCCTGGGAACCAACCTGCTCTGAATGCTTTGTTTGCAAAACTACCTCTACTTCCTTCTCATGATGACATGAGATTGTAAAAAATAAAGACCTAATATCTGTTCTGCAGCCTTTGTTGCTCCATGTATTGTTCACTTCATCCAATAAGAACAAACTGGGCTCATTGAGAAGGAGGCCTTAAACAGACTGGAGCTAAAATGGCCTGTTTCACTCAGATGCTGAACTGCATAAAGGGACAGTACAAGATAAATAAAGAGGTTTTTTTTTACTGTAAATCATACAAAGATATTCCAACGGAGCCCTAAAATAAGAATACAGGCCTGGAAATGTGCAGAATACATCCCCTGAAGTCTAGTTTCAAGTCTGCTAGAGCGGAGACCTTCAAGTCTCTTTAAAATAAATCTAGTATCTGATCTGAAGTCCATGAGGGAAAAGTCCAGGTGAAGTCTGAAGTATTCTTGGATCTAATCTCATCCAGTTTCAAGTCAGGTCTCCATCCTCAGGCGATCTTTGGGCGATTCCAAGTCAAGCCTCGTGAAATTTAAGAAAAGTCTCAAATTAAGACCTAAGTCCTTGAGGGCTAGTCCTAATCAAGTCTTTGCAGACAAAGTTCATGTCAGTTGCAAGCCAAGTTTTTACATAACTAAGATGAAATATATTCACTGTAGAGGCCTGATTATTAAATATTTAGGGTTTGTGGGGAAATATGAGCTGCTTGTTTGAGTGTATTTGGGTTTCAAATCTACAGTTTTGACACTAACACTGTAAAAAACAATTCATAATGAAGTCAAAGTTCACAAAGAGGTTGCATAAAATCTGTGAGAGAAAACTGAGAGGAAGAAGAAAAAAAACAGAAAGCTTTAACAACATCTCAGGGAACAAATGAAAGTGAGGAGGAGGAGGAGGAGGAGGAAGAAGAAGACTGTTTAAGTGTCAGAGCAGAAACTGCCAGGATGTATTCTGTGACGATGTAAAATGACTCTGCTGCTCTGACACATCGCTGTATTCAATAAAGCTTTTTCAGAAGGCAACAGATCTAAATTGATTTTGAAAGAAAACAGAGATACTCTTCTTCTTTCATCCAAAAACGAAGATGCCTTTATTTAGATGTCACAACAAAACAAGGACATTTAAAGCCATATTTGCTACACTCATTCCTTTCAGCTGGAGAGGCTTCAACTGTGTGGTACGCCGCCTAAATACAGACGTTTTATTTAAAAGAGGGGAAAAACAGGTCTGTGGTTTGTTTTTTTTTAAATGACGAATTCAATACCTTAAGCCTTCCGCTGAGCTCCGTTGTACCAATACCGTGCTCTGGCAGGGCTCCATGTTTTTGTCATACTGCGATGATGCTATGAGAAATAAATGGTTTCTGCATGAATAAAGGAAAGAAACAGGTTTTGTTTGGATTTATGCCGCTGTGATGGATATGGAGAGGATTTAAAATGTCCAGCACTCAGGGTCGTGATACTCCACTCATGAAGGAACAGGAAAAATGTTCAATTACAGCCTAAAATGGTGAAATCGGTCTAATAAAACCAAGAATAACCCAGAGAGGAGGGAGAGAGAGAAATGGGTATGACATGCATCAAAGGTCCCTGACTGGAATGAAACGAGGGTCATTATTATTGTTGTTGTGTGGCATTCGCAGTAACCGTTGACTACCAGAGCGCTACATTTGGAAAGTTACCTGGGCTTCCCAAATTGATTGTGTAACAGCAATAATGGTGTAAGGGTCAGTAACAAATAAGGGTTGGCAAGAATTCAAAAATGTCTTAAAAGCAGCATCTGGTTTATTCAAATGTATATTTTGTATATTTGTTGGTTTTATATCATTTGAAATGATATTTGAACCCATTTTTTACCAAAAGTAAGACTGAATGCTCCTGAAAATGTCAAATGGTGTAATGGTGTAAAGGAGGAAGGAAGGGAGGAAGAAGGAAGGAAAGGAGGGAGGAAGGAAGGAAGGAAAGGAGGGAAGGAGGAAGGAAGGTTGGAAGGGAGGAAGGAAGAAGGAAGGAAAGGAGGGAAGGAAGGAAGGAGGAAAGAAGGAAGGAAGGAAAGTAGGAAGGAGGGAGGAAAGAAGGAAGGAGGGAGGGAGGGAGAAAGGAAAAGAGGAAGGAAGGAAGGAAGGAAGGAAGGAAGGAAGGAAGGAAGGAAGGAAGGAAGGAAGGAAGGAAGGAAGGAAGGAAGGAACGAAGGAAGGAACGAAGGAACGAAGGAAAGGCGACACGAAGGTTAAATTTAAATGTTAATGCATTTTGTCAACATTGAGCAGGAAATATCCTAAAAACAACAATTCTTTCTAAATAAGTTTTGACAAATTATGTAAAATGTGTTACAAAACATAGTGTTGCATTGCAAAAGTGGATTATATGTATTCCACATTTGAGTTCACATTTATTTTCCTAGATAGATAGATAGATAGATAGATAGATAGATAGATAGATAGATAGATAGATAGATAGATAGATAGATAGATAGATAGATAGATAGATAGATAGATAGATAGATAGATAGGTAGATAGATGGATAGATAGATAGATAGATAGATAGATAGATAGATAGATAGATAGATAGATAGATAGATAGATAGATAGATAGATAGGTAGGTAGGTAGGTAGGTAGATAGATAGATAGATAGATAGATAGATAGATATATAGATAGATAGATAGATAGATAGATAGATAGATAGATAGATAGATAGATAGATAGATAGATAGATAGATAGATAGATAGATAGATAGATAGGTAGATAGATGGATAGATAGATAGATAGATAGATAGATAGATAGATAGATAGATAGATAGATAGATAGATAGATAGATAGATAGATAGATAGATAGATAGATAGATAGGTAGGTAGGTGCATGTTTGAAAGTGCAGGAGGTATTAAGTTGTTTTTCTCTCTAAACTTTATTCAAAAACTGACACTGCAAATATCACGCTGACATGTCGTATTCAGATTAATAGGTTTGTAGACGTGAGCTGTAGCAGCAGTCGCATATATGGTCTTAAATGTCTGATTGTGTCACAGCTTTGCCTCAGACGCTCTTTAGTCTCCAAAGCTCCAAATAAGATGCCAGCGGACGAGTCTCACAGTGAGAATTAGGACATCGTTTTGGATTGATGACTGAAGATTTAACCTTTAACCCTTTAATGTTTATTAAAGGGATGTTAACCCTAACTTTAGTTTATTTGCTAGATCTGTAGTTACCATGCAAATATACTGTAGAAAGCTATTGGCTAGCCTGCATCATTCAATATTGAGGTTTTTGGCTTAATAACGTTGTTTTTTCACCTTTTCTTTCTCTCTGCTTTGTCCTCCTGTCCTTCCCTTCCTCTCCTGCTCACTAATTAATCCCTCCTTCTCCCTCCTTCCCTCCAGTACCACTCGAGGTCCTTTATCCCCCTCCTTAACTCCTCCTCTCCACCCTTCCTGTCTTCCTCTCCTCCCCCGGTGTGTCAGTGCAGAGAGTGTTTGCTTTCTCCTGGAGACTTCTCCTGTCAGTCTGCTTGTACAAACCCCGGGGAGAACAGACTGGATTAATAACAACCTGCTTCAGCCTGTCATCTCCTGGAGGAGAAAGAGAGGGAGGCAGGAGAGAAGGGAGTAAGGGGGGGGGGGGGATGAGGACAGAGTGAAAAACACAGAAGGAAAGGGAGAATGAAAAATGAAGGGGAGATGGAGGGAGCAACAATAGAATGAAAGGAAGGAGGGAAGAGAGGAAGAATCAAGGGGGATTAAGGACAGAATAAATAGGGAAGGAGGAAATGTTATGTGATGATGGGCCAGTGGTAGAAAGTAACTAAGTACATTTATACAAGTACTGTGCTTAAGTACAATTTTGAGGTACTTGTACTTTACTGTAGTATTTCCATGTGATGCTACTTTCTACATCTCAGAGGGAAATATTACACTTTCTACTCCACTATATTTATTTAACAGCTTTAGTTACTTTTCAGATGCAAATTTGACACAATGGATAATATAACAAGCTTTTAAAATACAACACATTGTTCAGTGTGTAGTCGGCTCACATTTCAGATGTCTATGAGTTGTTCACAGCTCCACCAAATACTGATTTCTCCCTCTAAACTTCTCACATGGTTTCATTTCAATAAATGTTCAAATGATCCAATATTTCAGCAAAAATCAAAGATTAGAGAAAAAGTCCAAAAAACTGGAAACACATTTGTGTATCAGAACTTAGTTTCTTCTTCTCTCCTCTCCCATTAATCATCTCACCAGCCCTCACATTTATCTGCTGACCCTTTGGAGGGGCCCCACCCCTATGTTGGGAACCACTGGACTAAACTAGCTAACTGTATATAAAGTAGTGTAAACTAGCTCCACCTCCAGCAGCTACAACAGTAACATGCTGCTCTAACACTGATGCTTCACTATTAATAATCTAATGATGTCATAATAATAATATATCAGTCAGAGGACCAAACCACTACTTTTACTGTAATACTGCATACTACATCACTCATAATACTGCAGTACTTTTACTGTAATACTGCATACTACATCACTCTTAATACTGCAGTACTTTTACTGTAATACTGCATACTACATCACTATAATACTGCAGTACTTTTACTGTAATACTGCATACTACATCACTTATAATACTGCAGTACTTTTACTGTAATACTGCATACTACATCGCTCATTATACTGCAGTACTTTTACTGTAATACTGCATACTACATCACTCATAATACTGCAGTACTTTTACTGTAATACTGCATACTACATCACTCATAATACTGCAGTACTTTTACTGTAATACTGCATACTACATCACTCATAATACTGCAGTACGTTTACTGTAATACTGCATACTACATCGCTCATAATACTGCAGTACTTTTACTGTAATACTGCATACTACATCACTCATTATACTGCAGTACTTTTACTGTAATACTGCATACTACATCACTCATAATACTGCAGTACTTTTACTGTAATACTGCATACTACATCACTCATAATACTGCAGTACTTTTACTGTAATACTGCATACTACATCGCTCATAATACTGCAATACTTTTACTGTAATACTGCATACTACATCATCATAATACTGCAGTACTTTTACTGTAATACTGCATACTACATCGCTCATAATACTGCAGTACTTTTACTGTAATACTGCATACTACATCACTCATAATACTAGTACTTTTACTGTAATACTGCATACTACATCGCTCATAATACTGCAGTACTTTTACTGTAATACTGCATACTACATCATCATAATACTGCAGTACTTTTACTGTAATACTGCATACTACATCACTCATAATACTGCAGTACTTTTACTGTAATACTGCATACTACATCACTCATAATACTGCAGTACTTTTACTGTAATACTGCATACTACATCACTCATAATACTGCAGTACCTTTACTGTAATACTGCATACTACATCACTCATAATACTGCAGTACTTTTACTGTAATACTGCATACTACATCACTCATAATACTGTAGTACTTTTACTGTAATACTGCATACTACATCGCTCATAATACTGCAGTACTTTTACTGTAATACTGCATACTACACCGCTCATAATACTGCAGTACTTTTACTGTAATACTACATACTACATCGCTCATAATACCGCAGTACTTTTACTGTAATACTGCATACTACATCGCTCATAATACTGCAGTACTTTACTGTAATACTGCATACTACATCACTCATAATACCGCAGTACTTTTACTGTAATACTGCATACTACATCACTCATAATACTGCAGTACTTTTACTGTAATACTGTATACTACATCACTCATAATACTGCAGTACTTTTACTGTAATACTGCATACTACATCGCTCATAATACTGCAGTACTTTTACTGTAATACTGCATACTACATCATCATAATACTGCAGTACTTTTACTGTAATACTGCATACTACATCACTCATAATACTGCAGTACTTTTACTGTAATACTGCATACTACATCACTCATAATACTGCAGTACTTTTACTGTAATACTGCATACTACATCACTCATAATACTGCAGTACCTTTACTGTAATACTGCATACTACATCACTCATAATACTGCAGTACTTTTACTGTAATACTGCATACTACATCACTCATAATACTGTAGTACTTTTACTGTAATACTGCATACTACATCGCTCATAATACTGCAGTACTTTTACTGTAATACTGCATACTACACCGCTCATAATACTGCAGTACTTTTACTGTAATACTACATACTACATCGCTCATAATACCGCAGTACTTTTACTGTAATACTGCATACTACATCGCTCATAATACTGCAGTACTTTACTGTAATACTGCATACTACATCACTCATAATACCGCAGTACTTTTACTGTAATACTGCATACTACATCACTCATAATACTGCAGTACTTTTACTGTAATACTGTATACTACATCACTCATAATACTGCAGTACTTTTACTGTAATACTGCATACTACATCACTCATAATACTGCAGTACTTTTACTGTAATACTGCATACTACATCACTCATAATACTGCAGTACTTTTACTGTAATACTGCATACTACATCGCTCATAATACTGCAGTACTTTTATGTTATGACTGTAAAACCATGGATAAATTATCATACAACCTCTATGACTCATTTCACCATCAGTATTTGGTGGTCTGATAACATTTAGAAAGTCTAGAGAAGCTTTAGCGTTAAGTCTCTAGTGCATTCATCCGGTCAGTGCAGGAATGTCAAACCTAATACCAGATTTTTAAACTGTGTATACTGTAAAATACAGAGAGATGGGCTTAATCGGCATTGTGAGAATTCGTTTGGCTTGACTGTAATAGACGTTCATCTATATGTAAATAATCTAAATACTTCCTGATGTAGAGGAAGGAGGAGGGAGGGTTAAACTTCTGACTCCCCTCTAACTTTAACTGTTAAAGGTTCAAGTGAAAAGTCATATTAATTACAGAAGCAAAGGGAAGGAAGGAAGGATGAATGGAGGGAGAGAGAGAGAGGGAGGGAGGATGGAGAGAAGCACCAGGATGCCTGAAGGGAGAGCTCGGGTGGGATCAACCTGAAGAAGTGTTAATTAGAAAACGATTTTCTCCTCCCCGTCTACATTAGCACCTTTCTCTTTCCTGCCACCTCCTCACACCACTTCTCCCTTCCTCTCTCCCTCCCTCCCTCCCTCCCTCAGCAGCTCCAGCTCTCTGTCTTATAATGAACCTCCTGTCTTCCTTCTTTAGATTAATGAAAATCTCACCTTCGCCTTGCTGGAAAAATGAAAGCAGAAATAAAACTTCTTATTTTATCTGCTAGTGAGTCAGAACTTGTCTCATTACTGATGTTTAAACATACACACAACTGGAATAATCTGATAAGTTTAGCTCCAAAATGATATTGATATAAAAAATATTGTGATTTGATTTACATCCATTATAATAATATCCAAAATAATAACCTTATGTTCAGCCTTATTTTGAGCTTTGTGAAATCAGTGAAAATGAGGCATTCATTGCAGAATATTACCCCCATTAGTCATTGTTGAACATCTCATTCCAGTATCTTGAGCATTAAAGGGTAGGTTCACAATTGTTTAATGTCTGCTGAAGCTTCATATTCACTTCAGATCAACTTATAAATACATTTTTGTGGATTTTAAGAGATGATCTGGAGCTTATGTGAGGCTTCAGCATTCTGAGCTGGTCAAATAAAGTGAGTATATTCCACAGTTACAGTCTTTTTAGTAAGAAAAAATATATATATTTTTGTGTTTTGATGGACAGTGTTTTCCCGTTCAGCTGCAGTGGAAGGATTGTGAGATAAAAAGACTAAACATTGAAAGATATCGAAGACATTTGGGGGGTTTTCTTCAGCTGTCAAATGCCAAAATTTGACCTGAACAGTAAGTAAAGGTTAAGAATGAGTGAGACTTTGTTTTTCTTCTGTAACTTTCTTCATTCAGTGGGTCTCTCATGTGGCTGACCTGACTAAAGAAGCAACCTGTTCTTCAGTCCTCATCTTCAGACACACACACACACACACTCATGACTCATATGCAGGTGAGGAAATATCATTATACAGCGACGCTTCCGTAAAAGCACACGCTCCTTATCTAGCAGTGGTGTGTCTGCTGCCGGCAGTGGGAAGCCTGTCATTCAGTAAGCTTTTCAAAGCAGGCAGCCTCACTCAGTGTGTGCGGTGTGTGTGTGTGTGTGTGTGTGTGTGTGTGTGTGTGTGTGTGTGTGTGTGTGTGTGTGTGTGTGTGTGTGTGTGTTTGATACTTTGCAGTGCGGCCCGTCGGCGTAAACTCATTCCTGAGATGACACACTCTCCACTTCACCACTGCACACGGATCACTTTCAAGCAAGTGAGTCTGCAGCAGGTTTGTCAGACAAGAAAAAAAAGCTAAGATAAAGTTAAGAAAGAAAGCTGCTTATGTCAGCCATGTTGTTTTGAATTTATATACATGAGGGACTTTTTTAGAGGAGGAAAAGACAGAACAATGAATATATTGACATATTTTCTGCTTATCTAACCATAAATATACCATAGCTGCCATGCATAGATATTGTAGGAAGTTAGAATTTTAAAAAGTTGTTGTTGAATGAGGTTTTTGCAGAATAGTCCAATATTGATGTTCTTGTCTGGTAATAGTATTGACATATTTGTCAGTGATTGCACATCTTGTTTTTAGGATCAATACAACCAAATATGTCTGAAAACAGTCGATGCATGTGTGGAAGCTCACAGTCCGCTCCAACTAGCCGTCCTGTCATCACAGACAGGACGTTATATTAAACAGCTTTGGTCTCAAATCTTAAAAATCATAGCAGCAGTCCTCATCAGGCTTAACTCATGATGTACAAAGCCCAGATATTTACTAAGCTGGTTGCAAATTACTGTAAAGGCCAAAGACTGTTGCATCACTGCATTATTTCTAATTTGACAAGATATTTACTAACATCCAATTTACTAAAAGTGCAGCTAAATAAGAGGATGCAGGGCTATTTTCTGCATTTTTTGGAAATCAATGGAGCACAAATGAAAGTGTTTTTGGTTATTGAGTGGATAGTAGTACAAGAATATTAAATGCTCAGAAAATATGACTTAAATATCCTGATTTTCTCAGCTCAGCGTGAAGATCAGCGATTGAGTGATTTCTGAATCATGGAGGTTTTTGGTAAAAACTATTGTTTCTATAACTGACTCATAGTCATATCACACTGGACTGCAGCTGCTGAGACATAAAAGAGCAGGAGAGATGAAGGAAACTGATAGGTGAAGTTGTGTGTTGCTTGTGTGTGCGTACGTGTGCATGTGCATGTGCGTGTGTGTGTGTGTGTGTGTGTGTGTGTGTGTGTGTGTGTGTGTGTGTGTGTGTGTGTGTGTGTGTGTGTGTGTGTGTGTGTGTGTGTGTGTGTGTGTGCGTGCAAACAGCGCTGCAGATTTTAAACCTTACATTTTAGACGCAGCACCGGTTGCAGTGTTCAGTTTGCAGTGATAAATCAGGGGCAGCTGGTATTTGTATGACTCTCCATCCATCTCCTTCCATATTTTGCACCTTTGAACACACATATCACATGAACACACAATTTTTAAGTTTAGCATCTAAAAGTGGAAGCAAATCCTTAGTAAATATTCCAAAATGTTGGAATATTCCTTTAAACCAACTAGACAGAATAACAGCTACTATGTGAAGCATTTTAAAACATTATTGTCAGATTCATTGTTTTACACTTGGATATTTTCTCTTAATTGAAAGAAAAAATAAAAAAGACTGAATCAACAGGATGATCTATCTTTAAGGTTAATATAATACTGATGGATCATGTTTACAGATATTAAAAGTATGACAATAAAATGTTTGTAGCTGGCCAATTATGTCCCAAATATTTGATTGAAAACAGAGTAAACAGGGTTTCTCTCTCACTGAAGCTTTGAGTTTTTTCTATTTAGTAATCAGTGTTGTTTTGCTGAGATTTAATTAACACAACAAAGGGCTTCAGTGTCCTCTGATGCCATCACCCAGAGGATAAGTAACTCAACATCAGAAATTAAATTAAACTGTGAAAGACTCATTACTGTTTGTGGGTAGCGGTGTTGAGATTATGAAACAGATCAAGTTTCATTTTTCAGTGAAATCCTGATCTGGCGCTCGGTTCAGGTCGTTTTCCCACGCTCAATCTGTCTTTGGTGAGAGTAGAAACTGTATGAATCCATAGTTTGTGTCATTTACTATAACATATTATTATGTACTGTAACAGTTATGTAGAGTGTATATGAGTCTTCACAAATTTTTGTGATTAATTAAGGATACATTTTTAAGTGTATATGAAGCTTATATGAGGCTTCAGCAGTCTGAGTTAAATTTCCGGTGCATGCCAGGTAAAAAAAAAAACATGGATTCTACTTATATGGGCATCAGGAGGAGCATGAGGCGCCCTCCTGAACCTGTGAACCAATCAACCTGTCAATCACGACGTAGTCACGCCCTAATGCATACCCTGCTTTATCGTCAAATATAAAATCAGGGAGGCCAAAATTTCCCAGATGAACATCATACTGCATTGAAGAAGGCTTTAAACTAGCGATTGAGACCATAAACACATTTTGAAAACGTTTACTGAGGTTAGAAATCAAGTGAGAAGTTGGTGAATTCTCCATTGACTTGTATAGAGACGGAAGTCCTTTTGACATCAAAACGGTCGCCCCCTGGTGGCCTTTTGATAGAATGCAGTTTTAAGTTACTTCCACGTTGGCCTCATTTCAGAGGACCGGAACTCCCCGCCTGGTTTCACTCCACATTTGGGCTCCTGGCTGTTGTTTTAAGACACACTTGAAAAATTGTGAACTTATCCTTTAAGATTAAGTTTTTAACACTTATTTTTGAATGTTTTCCAACTTTTCTGCATAAACCTTAGTTTTATGTTTGATGTTTTTGTGTTGAACCTATCATCTCTCACGAGGGCTGCATAGTTATTTATTATTATTTTTAGGAACCAATAATTGGCCGCAGTGGTTCAAAGATAAATCTGAGAGGGTATGCAAGATGGGAAGTTAATGGGACAGATAATAAGAAAAAAGTTGTTCCTTGACCTAAATTCATCTGGTTTTAAAAAAAGTTATGCAGAAGGCTTTTACTGTAGCACAACCTGGAAGAAAATGATTGTTCTATTATGTCTTTACTGTGGGACTCCACCTCTGAGTTATTATCCAGGTATTTCACTGGGATTTGTTCACATGCATTTCAGTCTTCTAGTTATTGTTTTAACTGCAGTCTGAGCTGCTTCGCCCCTCCACCACCCGACTGAAAACAGTGTCAAAAGCACCACCATCTTCATGAGAGAGAGAGAGACAGAAAATACAGGTTATGGTGATTAAATGAATAATGCTTGTACACTCTGTCAATCCAATCATTCCCACTCACCGCTCTGGGTTTCTTCAGCTCAGCCACAAAGCCATCATTAGACTTACCTGCACTCAGAGGGTCAAAGAGCAGCTTGCAGGTAGATTTATCATCATTTAAATCGCGCTCACATGGACATATTTTGTCGATTTGGAGTTTGACACTTCATAAATCAAACAATTTGCCTCATAATTACCTTTACTGGAGCCAAAATGAATTCATCACTCGGCTGCTAATTCCCCTTCTCTCTTACTCAGGCCTGAAGTAAAAAAGTAAATAGAAACCAGAGGTCCAGCAGCTGCACTGTGTCTGTGCAATGTCTCCAAAAGCACTAACAGTGTTTCCCTTAACAACGTGGTTTTTGGTGGCAGGTGTGATCACGACTACAGCAGCCGAAGTGTGAGCAAAGATTCAGTATTGGGTTAGCAACTTTGAAAACAGTATTTAGTATATTCAGTGCTGGCATTTGTCTGAACGGTGAACTAGTTTTCACATCGATGAATAAAAGATTAAAAACAAGCTGATAGAAATCCTGTTTTTTCACAAGACCTGCTCTCACTTCATTTACAGACCTCTGCTCCACTAAAATCCACGAAACTAACACACATTAACGCACTATGGGCCTGATTGACTAAAGGTCTGCGTGTGTAAAAACGTGTGCAAACTTGACATCATCCGCAAAAAATGTGCAAGCTGATCTACTAATGCAGCGCACTGAGGTTTGCATCTTTCAACTGTGCAAGATAGTACGCGCTGTTCATTTAGTACGTTTACCATAATGAATGTAATATTAGTAGTTTACCGTAATGAATGTAATATGAGGCGTTTTAACCCCAATGTGCAAAATACAGGGAGGAGAAAATGCAAATATGTTATTTAGCACACGTATTGTGATTTACCAAACCTGAAGGTAATTTTTCTGACGCTAACTGCGTCTATAAATAATACCTTTGAAGGGCAGGTATTAACCTGCTGTTACTATGGAGACGAAGAGACGGAGGCACAATGACAGAATACGCACAGGACGGAGTTTTTCCACCTGTGTTAATAATGTTGGAGTGGAATATTTGTGGTTTTACTAACAGCATTGACTTCGTCACAAATACTCTCCCGTATGTCGGTTTTTCTGGTAATATTAGTTTTTGTTCAATTTATTAGTTAACCTCTTCCACTAGAACATGATCACATTTCATTTTGCTCTTGCAGCTTTCTGCTCGTCCAAACTCTCCATAAAGACACAAAACCCTCATTTAAATACTGCTGTCTGCACCTGTTGCACCTGTTTTCATTTACACAGTTATTCTTAGTAGATCACCTGCAAAACGCACGCAAACAGCACGCGCAATTTATTGCACCGTGCACGCAATTTAGTACCCACTGTTTGGGATCTTAGTAAATCAGGCCCTATGTATTGTACTGATGTATAGAAACATGCCGATTTGCAATTTCTTTTTGTTGATTTTTATTTGGGGGGAATGTGCTTTATCTGGGCTTGCAAACAAACCTTTTGAGAAAGAGAAAGATGTGAAAATGCTAAGCAGCTCTTAACACCTTCTAACACACGCAGGCAGGAATAAACACGCTGCTCCTCTGAGATTACAGCTCTGTGCGTGTTCCAGGTATGTGCCGTTCGTTGTCTCTTCTACTCTTCCAGCTGATTTTACCTCTCTCATGGAAATCTAAAAGTAACTGGGACATCAGAGGGAGACTTGAAAACTTAAGTATTTTGGTTACTTTCTCCACTGGGGTTTAGCTCACTAAGGCCCACGCATTTCGGCACCTGCTTGCAAGTTTCTCACTCAGAACTGGTTCAGAAGGGCCCTAGTTTTATTTGCTGAGTGTATTTTAGTCTTAAAATACTCCAACAACGCAGCTTCCAGGGACACAAGGGGCATAAACCGCTGAATCATGAAAATGTGATCATCGTCTGCGGGGTTTCTATTTTAGATTAAACTGTATTTACAGTATGTAGTTGTTTGTAGTTTTGATGCAAGACTTGCAGATTAGTGCAAGATATTTTTCTCCTTTTGTCTTTAACCTTCGTGTTGTCCTCCCGGGTCAAATTGACCCCGTCTGTTTTGAGTGTTCCTTCTTTCCTCCCTTCCTTCTCTCTCTATCTTCCTCTCTCTTTCCTCCCTTCTTTCCTCCCTTCCTTCTTTCCTCCCCCCTACCTTCCTTCCTTCCTTCTTTCCTCCCCCCTGCCTTCCTTCCTTCCTTCTTTCCTCCATCCTTCCTTCTTTCCTTTCCATCCTTCCTTCCTTCCATCCTTCCTCCCTTCCTCTTTTCCTTTCTCCCTCCCTCCTTCCCTCCCTACCTCCTACCTTCCTTCCTTCCTTCTTTCCTCCATCCTTCCTTTTTTCCTTTCCTTTCCTCCCTCCTTTCCTTTCCTCTTCCTTCCTCCCTCCTTTCCTTCCTTTTTCCTCCCTTCCTTTCCTTCCTTCCTTCCTCCTTTCCTTCCTTCCTTCCTTCCTTCCTTCCTCCCTCCCTCCCTCCTTTCCTTCCTTCTTCCTCCCTTCTTTCCTCCCTCCTTCCCTTCCTTCTTCCTTCATCCCTTCCTCCCCCCCTTCCTTCCTCCTTCCTTTCCTTCCTTCCTCCTTTCCTCCTTTCCTCCCTCCTTCCCTCCTTGACTCGAGAACAACAGGAGGGTTAATGTCATGTAAACAATATGGTTTCTTAAATCTGAGTGGGGCATTAGAAAAAACTGGTAGATTTCTTTTGGAGAAGGATCATTTCTTTACTATTTCTTTAAGTATTCAGGTAACTTTTTAACACATGCACGATAAAAGGCTCTAGCAGATCAGTGTGTCTTCTGTTTAGAATAATTTCATTTGAGGTCCAATGAAAACTGCAATAAAAAATGTTATGTAGAAGCTTAAATTGGTTTTGGATTCAACTGCTGAACATTTGTTAAGCTCAAACACATTTGTGCTGTGAGGAAAAACTCTGATCTCTGTCCGTCTGTCTGTCCTCCAAAAAAAGAACAAAAAAACAAAGTTATCCCTGAAATGCAATTTTCTGCTGTTTGTTTTTAGCAAGAAAGAGTTGATCAGTAGATTTCATGCACCTGGGATTTTTGCAATTGGACATTTTTTAGTTTTTTTTCTTAATTTCAGCCAAACCTTGTCATGGTGCGTTCAGGCGCTGCTGGGGGGAATCCGGCATATGGGATGTGGGGACTTTTCCAGGTTGGTTTGTGAACAGTGCCACCGTGTTGAAGTGAGAGTCCAAGTTGGAGAAGTGATCAGCGCTGGCACTCAAACATATGAAACATCAAGTGAGCTGAACATTTACCCGCCAAACTGGACTCTTTAATCTTGCAATCATATCCTCTTTCATTAATTCCCCCTTCCTCTACATCCTTCTCTCCTCACATCACCTTGTCTTTAGTCCTTTATCTCTATTTCCCCTTCCACCACAGTCTGCTCCTCTTCCTCCGCCTTTCCTGTAATGTGTGTTTGTAGCTGTCATGTTAGTATCGATCAGTGTTTAAACAGCCTGTTGGTGTTTCTCAGAGAACACGGAGTCATGCTGATGTTTCTTTCCCTCTTTTCTTGCTCAATTAGTTGATTGATTTATTCAATTTTTTTGCAGCCTTAATTACATCATTATTCTGCTTCCAGCAAATTCAGTTTCACAGGAAAATTCATTTTTATTTTTTAAATCACACATTTTAAAAGGTGACACTGTTTTAACCTTCATGTCGTCCTCCCGGGTCAAATTGACCCCGTCTGTCTTGACTGTCCCTTCTTTCCTCCCTTCCTTCCTTCCGTCTGTCCTTCTTCTCTCCCTCCTTCTCTCTTTCCTCCCTTCCTCTCTCTTTCCTCCCTTCCTTCTGTCCTTCTTTCCTCCCTCCCTCCTCTTTCCTTAACTCCTTCCTTCCTTCCTTTCCTTCCTCCCTCCCCCCTTCTCTCTTTCTTTCCTCTCCCTAACCTTCCTTCTTTCCTTCCTTCCTTCCTTCCTTCCTTCCTTCCTTCCTTCCTTCCTTCCTTCCTTCCTTCCTTCCTTCCCTCCTACCTTCCTTCCTTCCTTCTTTCACCCGTCCTTCCTTCCTTCTTTTCCTTCCTCCCTTCTTTCTTTCCTTTCCTCCCTTCCTTCTTTCCTTCCTTCCCTCCTTCCTTCCTTCCCTCCTTTCCTTCCATCTTCCTCCCTTCCATCCTTCCTTCCTCCCTCCCTTCCTTCCTTGACTCTAGGACAACAGGAGTGTTAAATAATAAGAAATAACCAAAATCTGGCTTTTATAATGTGTTGTGTGTTCTGATCTTTGGCGGCAGTCATGAAGACGTTTCCTGCAGCAACAGATTCAAAGGACAGACTTTTAAAATGCTGCTTGTTTGTTGAGATGTCAAATAACCGAGTGTGAATGTTCCCGCTGTGCCTGCTGTCTCGAGGTCCTGGGTCACTGCAGGTGATTCATGACGGGATCCGGTGGCCGGCCAGTTCCTCCCGGTGGTCAGTGAGAAGAAGCCGAGATTCACGATGAGAAAACAAGCGAGTCAGTCTGAGCACGGCGCTGAGCAGCACAAAAATAACTCATATGTGGTAAAAAAGCCAACAATGGAGGAGTGAAAAGAGAGCTGTCGGGGTCAGCAGTGGGGAAACAAGTAAAACAAGGCTTTATGATTCAAAGTGGGTGTTTATCCAGGAGCATGCAGCACATAAAGTACCTGCTCACTAGTTTTAATCCATCCAGCTGGATATGAATATAATGAGATTTACTCAGTGACGATGACCCCAAAAGGGAAAGTAATTAAAACTATTATTAGGTTGAACTCTCAGCCATTTGTGTGCTTGCCAGTGTGTGTGTGTGTGTGTGTGTGTGTGTGTGTGTGTGTGTGTGTGTGTGTGTGTGTGTGTGTGTGTGTGTGTGTGTGTGTGTGTGTGTGTGTGTGTCACATGTGGGAAACCCTCACATGTGTGGAGGACATCTTTGTGCACCTTCACACAGAAAACTAATGAGCGAATCTTGGATCGAGATGTGTCATGTGACAATATTTCTGCCAGATATTCCTGGCGCCCGTCCTCTCCGTCTCCAATAGAGACTCACACACACACACACACACACACACACACACACACACACACACACACACACACACACACACACACACACACAGACTCATACACACAGACTCACACACACAGAGACTCACACACACAGACTCACACACAGACTCACACACACACAGACTCACACACACAGACTCACACACAGACTCACACACACACAGACTCACACACACAGACTCACACACAGACTCACACACACACAGACTCACACAAACAGACTCACACACATAGAGACTCACAGCAGGAACTATCATGACTGCCTGTTACACTGAGGATTTCATTATATATATATATATATATATATATATATATATATATATATATATATATATATATATATATATATATATATATATGTAATGCTTATATTTTTAAAAAAAAAGTTTACATGAACCTTTTACATACATTTAAATGAAGGTAATAAAGTATAATATTTGCATAATAAGCTTAAAATGTGCCATTCTCCAAATAAATCAAACATTTACACACAAATAGCACAACTCAACAGAGGTAATGTGTATTTCACGTGTGTAAAACTTTGTCTCTGACTGACAAACAACAATATCACTTAACTGTTAACTGATGATACTTAAAGGACAGATTCACAGTTTTTCAAGTCTGGGGCCCAAATGAACAGTAGAACATGTACTTTATACTGATTAGAGGATTCCCTATGAATGCATTCACAGTGTAAATGATGGGAGACAAAGTCCTCCTTGTTTTTTAAAAGTTGATCTGTAGCTTATATGAGGCTTCAGCAGTCTAAGTTGGTCAAATAAAGTGGATATCTTCCACTGTTACAGTTTTCTTAATAGAAAAAAATCCCTTTTTGAGTTTTGATGGACAGTGTTTTCCCATTAAGCTGCAGTGGAAGAGTTGTGAGAAAAAGTCTATCTAACCCAACATCTACTTGATTCGACTCATTTGGACGGCTGAAGCTTCATATTAGCCCTATAAAGCCTGAACCATCAAATATGTGCCAGAAAATTTAAATTATTTGAAACTAGAGTTTATTGGACCTTCTGACAAGTAATTAAAAAAGATGAATTAAATAACACTTTGAATCTATGAGTTTTGTTTTGTATCATATTTGATACACTGAGAATTTTTGCAATTTATTTTTCATAGCATGATTTTTTTAAACACATGAAAACATATTGAATACAACTTTTTTAAGGTCCTGCATTAAGCTCATAACAACACCTTTTAAACCTTTTATGCATGATAATTATATATAATGCATGAAATGAAATAAAAAATGATTTACTTATATACCTGCTGTATCTAATTTGATACAGGAATCAACAGGAATTTACCATAAAATAAGCTAGAAAATATTTAGTAATTCAACATTGCATTGGTTTATCTTTGTACTACATGTATCTGATTGTATATAAATCAGGTTTTCAGGAATTAAATATGATGATGATGATTTAAAGGTCTCTAAAACTCTCTAAAACTCATGTATCCAATATGATACACTTGGCGATACAGGGTTAGCTTCAGATCAACTTTCAAACATTTAGTCTTCCATCACTTATATTGTAAGTTTATTATGAAGGGATCTTCTAATGGTCAGTAAGAACAGGAGGAATGAACAGTTGAGCAACTCATTATTGTTTTAGGAGAGAAAAATTGTGAAACTGTCCTTAACCTTTGTGTCGTCCTCCCGGGTCAAATTGACCCCGTCTGTTTTGACTGTTCCTTCTTTCCTCCCTCCCTCCTTCTCTCTTTCTTTCCTTCCTCTCTCTTTCCTGCCTTCCTTCTTTCCTTCCTACATCCCCCTTTCTTCCTTCCTTATTTCCTTCCCTCCTTCCTTCCTTCCTTCCTTCTTTCCTTCCTTTTTTGCTCTGTCCTTCTTTCCTTTGTGACGACCCCTCCCTCTGTTTTGTTTGTCATTAATTGTTTTGATGCAGGCTCCTTGCAGGTAGATGGGTGGAGCTGCTGAGATGAAATGACATGCACCTGGGCAGCCTGGGCCCAGGTTATTTAGTAGCCTCTGCATCTCTCTCTCTCTCTCTCTCTGACCTTTGCTGCATGCTTGGTTTGTGTTTGTGTTTCTTTGTTTTGTTTTAAACATCACCACACTCCACTCACTTACATCATTGCATACATTACTGACCTTACAGATTACAGATCTCTTTATCATAATGATTTTTGGGTTGTATCTTTAAATAAATGTTCGGTTTAATTTACTTTAAACTTGTGTGGTCTCCCCCTTTGTCTTGCTCTCTGAGCCAGGGCTATGACAAAATGGGGGCTCGTCGACCTATATTTAGACTTGCTATTTAGTAGATTTCAGTAGGTTTGTGCCAGGTTGTTTATCCATTTTGGACTGTGGATTGTTCAGGGTGGTATAGTTCAAAGTTGCCACTCTGATTTGTTACTGGTGCATTTGTGGGAGATTCACACATGTATGATTGATTTTGAGATTTTTTTGGTATTTGGTTGAGGGAGAAATTGTGGTTCTGTTGACTGTTTTGATTCATTGTGTTGTGTTATATATTTTCCAGATTTTCTGCTGTGAACTGGTAAGGAGAACCATGGTTTACAGGAGTTTTTCCCAGGTAGGAAAAGGGATGAATCCTGTTTAGAGGGTTCACCGTGCTCCATTCTAGGCCGGTGGTGAACGTGGGTAGAGCAAAGCTCGGGAGCATCTCAGTGGCTGTGGGAAGGTGGCCAATTGCTGGTTATTTTCTCCACTCCACTGTTTAGCGTGCATAAGTACCCCCCACATGTGACTGCCAGAAGACTAGGGTTGAGTTAGTTAGGTAAGTTTTTTTTTTGTGTGTTAGGTAAGGTTAGTGGGGAACTCTCCTTGTGAATCTTTGGTTTCTCCAAGTGCTAGTTTGCATGTAGAAATTGGGGAAATATATTGTATTGTGTTTGCTTAAACTATACCTTAAATCAGGGGTTTGATAATGGCGTCAGTGGATGAGTTTTTTCACTCTCCTTCTGATCACCTTCTCAGTCAGTACACCAAGGATCAGCTTTTGAAAATAGCTGACCATTATGATATTGAGGTAGGTGATAAACGTTTGAAAGAAAATATTAAAGCCATTTTGAAAGCAAACTTGGTGGACTCTGGAGTCCTTAAAAGGGAGGAGTTTCAGCCCAAGGTGATCAATGCAGCATTGAGTTTTGAACAACAGAAAGAGTTGTTAACAATGCAATTGGAACATGAGAAACTTAAACAACATAAGGAGCTTGAAATACAATTGGAACTTGAAAAAATGAAATTCAAAACAGAACAGACCAAATTAGAGCTGGAACAGTATAAGCTGAGTCTGATTAAGGAGGGCAAAATTAATGACAGTTCAGGCAGGGAAAGTGCGGGGTCTAGTGATTCTTTTTCTAGAGGTGATTTCAGTACAAAGTTAAGGTTGGTGCCAAATTTCAGTGAGAAGGATCCGGATACATTCTTTTGTTTGTTTGAGCGGGTTGCAGAAAGTTGTGCATGGACAGACACTGAATGTACCCTGTTGCTCCAATGTGTATTCACTGGGAAAGCACAGGAAGCATATTCTGCTTTAAGTCCAGCAGAAAGCAGAATCTATGTTAAAGTGAAGGCGGCTGTGCTAAAAGCATATGAGTTGGTACCCGAAGCCTATCGGCAACGTTTCAGGGGTTTGAGAAAGAGGGAGCACCAGACTCATGTGGAATTTGTGAGGGAGATGGTTCTCCAGTTTAATCGTTGGTGTTCGGCATCAGAAGTGGATACTTTTCAGCAACTTTACGATTTAGTGGCGCTTGAACAATTAAAAAACTGTGTCCCAGAGAGTATTGCTACATATTTAAATGAGAGAAAAGTTAAAACGCCCCAGGAAGCAGCAGTGCTGGCAGATGAATATTTTCTGACACATAGAAGTACTTTTTGTGATGACAGGGTGGCACAGAATAGTTTTTCGTCACGTGCAGGTAAAGGTTTTCTGCCACATGGGGAGTCAAGTTCGTCCAGGTTTGAGCGTAGTTGGAAGAAAGGTGATCCCAGTAAGGTTTGCAACTACTGTCAATGTAAAGGGCACTGGAAAAATGACTGTCCTGTGCTTAAAGGGAAATCAAAGTTCTCAAGTAGCACACAGTTTAAACCAGCTGCTTTGGCTGCCTCTGTTTCAACCCAGATGGCACTTCACACTCTCAGTTCCTTGGATGATCTCTGTCCGGTGGATGAATCAAAAAGGGACGAGGATGACTTTTCACCTTTTATTTCAGATGGTCAAGTCTCACTGTTCGGAGAGGAAGTGGCAGTCAGAATCCTGAGAGACACTGGGGCAAAACATAGTTTTATCTGTGAGTCTGTCCTTCCTTTCTCCTCAGAATCAAGTACGGGAGATTTCATTTTGATGCGAGGAATGGGTATGACGATTATTCCAGTGCCAGTACATAAGATGGAGTTGTCTTGTGGTTTGGTCACTGGGGAGGTGGCAGTTGGGGTGCGTCCGGCCTTGCCTGTGGAAGACATTGATATGATTCTTGGTAATGATCTGGCAGGAAGTAGAGTTTGGGCTAATGTTCCGCCACCATATGTTATCACTAAGGTTCCTGTTCTACCACCAGTACAGACAGAGGTGAAAAAAACAGTTGAGGTTGTGCCTGAGATGGAGTTGTTCCCAGTTTGTGCAATAACTCGAGCCATGGAGAAGAGAAGCGATGACGCTGCACGGCAGGAAGTTGTTAAATGTAAAGCAGTGGTTATTCCTGTGCCTCTTGAGTCTATCTCTCATGGAGAGTTAATTGAGGGACAGAAGTCTGATTCCTCTCTAAAGACACTTTTTGAGTTGGCGTCTCCTGTGGGGGACATGGAAACTGCAGTTAAGGGTTATTTCATGAAAGATGATGTCCTGGTGCGAAAATGGTGTCCACAAGCAGACAATGGTGTGGGAAAACCAATTGTACAAATTGTGGTACCTGCCAAATTTAGAGAGATGGTGATGAAAGCCTCCCATGATAATGTAGCAGGACACATGGGGGTTCAAAAAACATACCATCGGATCTTGCGTCATTTTTTTTGGCCTAGGTTGAAAAGGGATGTATCTGCTTTCATCAAGACTTGCCACACTTGCCAGTTAACGGGTAAGCCTAATCAGACTATAAGTCCGGCACCGCTGTATCCTGTACCAGCAGTAGATCAGCCGTTTGAGTATTTGATTATGGACTGTGTTGGTCCACTGCCTCCTTCCAAATCTGGCAGCAAATATCTGTTGACGGTGATGTGCCAGGCTACTAGGTATCCAGCAGCGTATCCATTGCGTTCTATCACAACAAAGTCTGTACTGAAGGCATTGTCACAGTTTATTTCTGTATTTGGCATTCCCAAAGTGATTCAAACTGACCAAGGTTCCAACTTTCGCTCTCATCTGTTTTCACAGGTTTTGCAGCAGCTTCGGATTAAACATAACCAGGCATCAGCTTATCACCCTCAAAGTCAAGGTGCTTTAGAGCGTTTTCACCAAACTCTGAAGTCACTCTTGCGTGCTTACTGCACGGAGCTTGATCGTGATTGGGAGGAGGGTTTGCCTTGGTTGTTGCTGGCTGCAAGAGAGGTGGTGCAGGTGAGCACTGGTTTTAGTCCAAATGACCTGGTTTTTGGGCATTCTGTGCGTGGTCCTGTGGCACTTTTGCAGAGTGGTTGCCAAATGTCAGAACCACCATCAAACTTGATTGATTATGTTAATGGTTTTCGACACAGACTATATGTCGTGGGAAAAATGGCTAAACACAGGCTAGAAAAATCACAAAAGAAGATGAAATCAGTGTTTGATCGTAAAGCTAAACAACGGCAGTTCAGTCCCGGGGAACAGGTCATGTTTCTGCTACCAGTGGTAGGTTCGCCATTTCAGGCGAGGTTTGCTGGCCCGTTCACAGTTACAAAGCAAGTTTCTGAACAAAACTATGTGATTTCAATGCCAAATGGAAAATCTAGATTGTGTCATGTAAATTTGTTAAAGCCTTATTATGCCCGTAGGTCGTCATCGTCTTGCTCCCAGGATGCCCCATCTATGAAACCTGCCTTGTGTGTGGACACGGAGATGTCTTCTACTGGGGGGGCAGCTATGGGGGAGGGGGAATGGCCGACACCTGAGGGAGTACTGCATGTACGTTTAAAAAACTCTGAAACCTTGAAGTCTTTGCCAGCAGTACTTGGCCACTTGGATGAGGGAAAACTTAATGAACTGATTTCATTGATAAATAGGTACCCAGCCCTGTTTTCAGATACGCCCTCGCAAACACATCTTATTGAACACGATATAGATGTTGGTGATGCTCAACCAATTAAACAGCGCTTTTATCGTGTTTCGCCAGACAAGAAAACACAACTGGACAAAGAGGTTCAGTACATGCTAGATAATGATCTCGCAGAGCCCTCCAACTCTCCCATACCAGTCTGTCAAACAATACAGTGATACTTGGGAGGAGCATCTGCAGAGGATCACTGCATTGTTTGACAGACTGGTATGGGCACAGTTAACTGTGAATTTGGCCAAATGTGATTTTGCAAGAGCCACAGTTACCTATTTAGGTAAAGTGGTGGGACAAGGGGAGGTTCGGCCTGTTGAGGCCAAAGTGGAAGCCATTAAGAATTTTCCGCCTCCTAGAGCAAAGAAAGACTTGATGCGTTTCTTGGGAATGGTGGGGTACTATAGAAGTTTCTGTAAGAACTTCTCATCAGTTGTGGCACCTCTTACAGATCTTCTGAAGTTGAAGGTGAAGTTTGTCTGGTCAGATAAGGCTCAAGATGCTTTTCAAAATGTTAAAGCTCTCCTCTGTTCCTCTCCTGTGTTGACAGCACCACAGTTTGATAAGCCATTTATGTTGCAGGTTGATGCCAGTCACGTGGGGGCTGGAGCGGTCCTGTTGCAGTCTGATGGTATGGGGGTAGAGAGGCCAGTTGGGTTCTTCTCCAAAAAGTTCAATTCTTACCAGCTGAACTATTCTGTTATTGAGAAAGAGGCCCTGGCATTAATTTGGGGATTACAGCATTTTGATGTGTATACTGGTTCAGGAACTTCTCTTGTAGTGTATACCGACCATAATCCCCTCACCTTCTTACGCTCCCTGCAAAATCCTAACCAGCGTTTAATGAGATGGGCACTATTTTTGCAGCCTTATCATTTGGATGTTCGCCATATTAAAGGCAGCGAAAATGTAATGGCTGATGCCCTTTCTCGTGCCTTCTAGCTGTGTATTAGGAGTACACTGTAATGTCACCATATTTCTGCCTTTGTCTGTTTTATTTTTGGGCTGTCCAGTTCTCTCTTAAATATGCTCCTGTAGGTACCCAGGTTGCGGAGGGGGTAAGATAGTCCTGAGGGATCGGTATAAGGCAGGTATAAGGTATGAATGTTTTCATTACTCCAACACACTGTCTAAGGTCGTGTCATTCTGTAAATATGTAAATAGTTATGACATATTGGCAGAGTACCTAGTGGGTCTCCGCTCTTATGTGGGGGGGTGTGACGACCCCTCCCTCTGTTTTGTTTGTCATTAATTGTTTTGATGCAGGCTCCTTGCAGGTAGATGGGTGGAGCTGCTGAGATGAAATGACATGCACCTGGGCAGCCTGGGCCCAGGTTATTTAGTAGCCTCTGCATCTCTCTCTCTCTCTCTCTCTCTGACCTTTGCTGCATGCTTGGTTTGTGTTTGTGTTTCTTTGTTTTGTTTTAAACATCACCACACTCCACTCACTTACATCATTGCATACATTACTGACCTTACAGATTACAGATCTCTTTATCATAATGATTTTTGGGTTGTATCTTTAAATAAATGTTCGGTTTAATTTACTTTAAACTTGTGTGGTCTCCCCCTTTGTCTTGCTCTCTGAGCCAGGGCTATGACACCTTCCTTCCTCTTTTCCATTCTCCCTCCCTCCCTCCTACCTTCCTTCCTTCCTTCTTTCCTTCCTCCCTCCCTCCTTCCTTCCTCCCTTCCGTCTTCCCTCCTTTTCTTCCTTCTTCCTTCCTTCCTTCTTCCTCCCTCCCTACCTCCTTTCCTTCCTTCTTCCTCCCTTCCTTCCCTCCTCCCTCCCTTCCTTCTTCCTCCCTTCATTCCTTCCTTTCCTTCCTTCCTTCCTCCTTTCCTTCCTTCTTCCTCCCTTCCTTCCTTGACTCGAGGACAACAGGAGGGTTAAACAGACTGTAAAAAGAAAGAGATACACACCACTGCGGTCTCATTTCCTCACCTTACAATATCCACAATATGTAAGTGCAAAAACTTGATTTGTGTTTCAAAGAAAACAGTATGATTTGTTACAGCTGTAACAGCCCATTCACATTTACTGCTGCTAAGCTTCTTTTTCTCAAAGTCATTTAATAATGCATGCCACTTATAATTACATTTAACTCACAAACGACTCCCTAAATTAGAAGATGTGAATGTGACGGTTTGACGTTAATTTGAGGGATTATTTCCTGGCAGAGAGACATTCACTGGATGACTAAAAAGAAGAAGAAGAAGAAGAAGGGGTTGAAAAAAACATTAAACTAAATGAAAAACTGAAAAAGGTTTCTCAGTACAGGCAGACAAGCTGCTTCCTGTCAAAGCGAGACAAGCTAATCCACTTTTAATCACAGCGCTGACACTCGCAAACCCTTAATGATGAAAACGCTGCACACTTGAAGAAACTTTTAGAGACACGTGGTGACATTTGAGTTTAATACGTTCATGATATAATGAGACCCCCCCCCCATACAGTTAATGAACCCCATGTTTATGTTTCACTATCTGTGTTTGTGAAGCTCATTATCAGCACATCCTGAATATGTCAAGTTATATAATGGTATCGGCTTTTCTTACTTTTTGGCTGGACCGCAGGGACCAGCAGTAAAAACCAAAGTCTCTGTCCCTGACTGACGGACTGACGAGTCATTGGTCGCCTTTCAGCCGACACATACACTTAGTTTTGACCTCATCTTGTTTTGTTTTGTTGTTTCTTTGAATCTCTGAACCCAATCAGATCATTTCTGCAGGTATTTATTAATGTCCAGTTCCATTAGGGGGTGGATGATATGAACAACTTTCCCAAAATAACAATTACAATAAATGTTTTATAAAGATAATAATAATGCTAATAATAATAATGGTATATGTAATTTGTATAGCACTTGGCACAAGCTATGAGCACATCCTAAAAGTCAGTCACAGATATAGAAACAACAGCAAAAATGTCATCTGGATAGATAAATGGAGAGATATGGTTCAACATATATATCAAACTGTGTGTGTGTGTGTGTGTGTGTGTGTGTGTGTGTGTGTGTGTGTGTGTGTGTGTGTGTGTGTGTGTGTGTGTGTGTGTGTGTGTGTGTGTGTGTGTGTGTGTGTGTGTGTGTGTGTGTGTGTGTGTGTGTGTGTGTGTGTGTGTGTGTGTGTGTGTGTGTGTGTGTGTGTGTGTGTGTGTGTGTGTGTGTGTGTGTGTGTGTGTGTGTGTGTGTGTGTGTGTGTGTGTTTGTGTTTGTGTTTGTGTTTGTTTGTTTGTTTGCATTAACTTTGAAACTTCTTATATGAATTTAAAATGTCTACAATGTGCTGAGGTAACAAATCTGTACTGTAAATAGTGTTGCTGTTTGCCTTGGCTAATTGATACGTTAGTTAATTATTTATTATGTTGTATCACTGGGTGGCACACCTAACCACATTCGCACAGAATGTATGAAATGAAGTGACAATAAATTTAAAAAAAGAAACAACAGAAAAATCACACAAAAAAACAAAAGCATAAAATATATTTAGAAATAAAATAATCCATAAAGTTAAAACAAGTAACACAATTAATACAATATTAATATCTGGTAACACAACAGTCAGATAACAACATACATGAGTATATGGAAATGTATTTTAAGAAGGATTTAAAAGTTGAGACAGTGTTTGGCCAAATTTTTAGGCCAAAATTTCACAAATGAACATCATACTGCATTGAAGAAGGCTTTAAACTAGCGATTGAGACCATAAACACATTTTGAAAACGTTTACTGAGGTTAGAAATCAAGTGAGAAGTTGGTGAATTCTCCATTGACTTATATAGAGACGGAAGTCCTTTTGACACCAAAACGGTCGCCCCCTGGTGGCCTTTTGATAGAATGCAGTTTTAAGTTACTTCCGGGTTGGCATCATTTCAGAGGACTGGAACTCCCCGCCTGATCCAAACCAACAATAAACTCATCTACTTACAAGTATTGTGTGTGTATCCAAACCCTGATATATCTTATTCTTCTGTGCCACAGACACATTTCTTCATTATAAAGAGTTTGGTCACGTTTATTCTCCCAACAGTAATAACAGTGATCATGTTTTCAGACTCAGTGTGATGCATCCATAAACCTGAAACTGCTTCAAGACAAGAAAACTGTCCTGTCATATCATTGAGGTGAATACATTTGTTATAAAGCCACATTTTTTTCTTACAAGACTTATTGAATACACACACTCTCTCCCCCTGATACTTCCTGTCTGTGGCGTGACGAGCGCTGACACGTAATAATCAACATTTCATGAGTGTTGCCTCATGAAAAATGCATCACGCGGCTCTCCTGCCATCTTTCGCTTGCTCCTGAACAAGTTTGTACAATGGAAACTGAGATGACACTGACCTATGTGAGTACATTGTCCACAGGACGACGTCCCAAACAAGCTAATAAAGAATGTATGAGCTGTTTTTCATAAATGCTTCTGTGCACTGCAAAATGTCACTGAGCAATTACGCCTTTCTCATTTCAGTCAACAGAGAAACAGAAAGGAAGAAATAGGGTTTTTTTTATTTTATCATGCCACAGAAATGGACTCATAAACATTGTTTTCATGACACAGCATATTGACAGGATGTAGAACGTGAAGGTGAGGTGAGGCCTCCAGCTCTATCAGGGAATACAAACTAAGAGGGCCATGTATATTAATATAAAGTAGCATATAGAGGCATGCACTAGCTAAGCAATGACTGTTTAGAACATATTAATTACATGAACTGACAGGTTTAAAGTTTGCAGGAAGTCTGAAAAGTTTCAGTGGTTGGTTTAATACTTTTTTCTGCAAAACCTGACCTAAAAAACAGATGGTTTATTACAGATTTAGTCAACATCAAGCACATTTTTGCTTCTTATGGGAGAAGTGACACCTTTGTTGTGTAACTATGTGTACAGTGTCATTTTAACTGATGACTCAATGGCTGGAACAACAAAAGTAAGATCCAAGTTGTTACAAAACCACAGTTCTCATTTAATTTACAATGACTGAAGCTGCTGTTCTCCATGAATTAAACTACAAACTATTACAACCACATTTCAACCCTACAGGATGAATTTGGGGCAGAGTATTACTTCAAATTGCTGCTAAACTTACAAGTTTCAAGACCAAAAGATTGCTGTTTTTATCATTATATTTTTTATAATCCATCACAACAACTGCAGCTCTCCTGTTGACGAAAAACAGGTCATGAATTAAAAATGTGACATGACATATAAAAGATATAAATAAATCACACTGACTGACAGACAGTGCAGCTGCCACAGAAAAATAACATGAAACTAGATCATACAGTTTGTTCTTTAATTTGTTTAACCCTCCTGTTGTCCTCAGGTCAAGGAAGGATAGGAGGAAGGGAGGAAAGAAGGAAAGAAGGAAGGAAGGAAGGAAGGAAGGAAGGAAGGAAAGGAGTAAGGAGGGAGGGAGGACAGGAGGAAGGAAGGAAGGAAGGAAGGAAGGAAGGAAGGAAGGAAGGAAGGAAGGAAGGAAGGAAGGAAGGAAGGAAGGAAGGAAGGAAGGAAGGAAGGAAAGGAGTAAGGAGGGAGGGAGGGAGGAAAGGAGGAAGGAAGGAAGGAAGGAAAGGAGTAAGGAGGGAGGCAGGGAGGAAAAGAGGAAGGACGTAAGGAGAGAAGGAAGGAAGGAAGGAAGGAAGGAAGGAAGGAAGGAAGGAAGGAAGGAAAGGAGTAAGGAGGGATGGAGGAAGGAAACGAGGAAGGAAGGAAGGAAGGAAGGACAGGAGGAAGGAATGAGGAAGGGAGGAAAGAAGGAAAGAAGGAAGGAAGGAAGGAAGGAAAGGAGTAAGGAGGGAGGGAGGACAGGAGGAAGGAAGGAAGGAAGGAAGGAAGGAAGGAAGGAAGGAAGGAAGGAAAGGAGTAAGGAGGGATGCAGGGAGGAAAAGAGGAAGGACGTAAGGAGAGAAGGAAGGAAGGAAGAAAGGAAGAAAGGAAGGAAGGAAGGAAGGAAGGAAGGAAGGAAGGAAGGAAGGAAGGAAGGAAGGAAGGAAAGGAGTAAGGAGGGATGGAGGAAGGAAACGAGGAAGGACGTAAGGAGAGAAGGAAGGAAGGAAGAAAGGAAGAAAGGAAGGAAGGAAGGAAGGAAGGAAGGAAGGAAGGAAGGAAGGAAGTGAGGAAAGAAGTATGGAAGGAGGAGGGAGCAAAGAAAAAGGGGAGGAGGGGAAGAACGAAGGAAAAATTAGGAAGGAAGGAAGGAAAGAAGGAACAGTCAAGAGAGATGGGGTCAATTTGACCCGGGAGGACAACAGGAGGGTTAAAGTTTTAAATGATGAATGGCTGCATTTATATCACACTTTTATCCAAGGTGCTTTACAGTGTTTCTGCTCACTCACCCATTTACACACACACGATGGTGGCACACTACTGTACCATGCAGGGTGCTGGCATTACCCTCGGGAGCAGTTTAGGGCTCAGTATTTCGCCCAAGGACACATCGACAAGCAGACAGAAGGAGTCAGGAATCGAAACCCTGACCCCTAATATAACAGTATATATGAGACATGAGAAGACGAGATGAGGGGAGAGGAGAGGCAGCAAGAAAATAAGTACAGAAGAAGAAATTTGAAGGAAAGTGATGAAACAAAAAGAGCAAAAAGGAAAAATATTAGCAGTAAATCCATAAAAGCAACAGTTGAGTCAAACAGCTTTCCTTTAGTCATCTAAACGCAGGGTTTCTGCGTTTTAACCAAACCATCTGTCGCAAAACACAACCTTGCTGGCTAACTAGCTAGCTAGCTATTTAAAGCCATATGTCACACTGGCTCTCTCCGGCTCACTGTAAGGGTATCAGTGACCAACCATATGTCGTGTAAATGGCTTCATTAACTGAGAGTCAAAGACTATTCTTCTCTATTAATGGCGCAGTTTGCTTTCGGTTATCTCCAAATTACTTCTCCCCTAATAAAGCCTAATAGCCCCGAGCCGTCTCACTCATTCATAACATTTGACTCAACCTCAGGCTAACTGCAGAGATGACCAATTAGCATGAATGTATTGGGATGACAACAGCCTGCTTTAAGCACGTTTCGATATAAAAATTAATGATTCAAATCCTCGGAATAGCATTTGGCACAAAACACTGTCCGCTCATTCAGAAGACTCAGTTATCCTGCCTCTGAGCAATGGACCATCAGCTGTTTCAGAGAGAAACTTTAGTTATTACCGTGCAGATTTCCAGATGTGGATGTGTGTAGTTGTACAAATGATCAGTGTGTGATGAGTGAATTCAACACTTTCACAGGATACACACAGTTAATGATGAGCTTCAAATGCTTTTGAAGATTAGAGGTAAATAATTATGTGTGCTTCTACTGGCTGCCCACACAGCTACATTAAGTGGTTATAAGTAATTTAAATCCCTTCACTGCCGAGGCATCATACTGTAGCAAATGGGTTAAAGGGAAGCCACTTAGCTACGGGTTAGGTCTCGAGAGATGATGTTCCTTTTTTAGAGAAGCAAATTAAAGATGACAGAAATTAACAGAAGTCACTTTATTAAACTTCCTGGAGGACTCGAGATCAGCTGACAGGGAGAGGATGACATCATCGCTTCATCAATGTTGCATTTGATGTTTTTCTCCACAGCAGAAGAAGAGTGAAGTTACACACTAAGCTTCCATGTTATATTTCTGCTAGTTCAATGCACATAGAGTCACCAACACCAGTGAGGAAATATTCGTACTAATGCTGCATTCAAGTCATGTCAGATACCCTAATCATGAATTTCTACTAGGGACTGAGTGGACCTTTAATTCAGGGAGGTGGTTTAACATTTACTACTGTGCCTTAGGAGTGTGTGCTGAGTGTGAGACATTTTAAATCTTGTTAATGTCAATGGATATAGAAACATATAACCCTCCTGGATAGTGTAATAATCCCACAAATTGTCTGAAACACCCTGTGACAATCAAAGGGGTCCCAGTACTGTGGGTGGTACTTTCAAAACAAATAAGCAGACATCAACCACTAGATCCAAGTAGCCATAAAAGATCAACCATGGTTTTAATTGGTCTATTTATTCGTCTGTTCTGTGATATAAGGATTGTTTAATGACATTTTACATTTGTTTCAATAAACCATAATTTCACTAGCATTTAAATGTTGAGTTAGAGTTGAGTTAATACATACATACATATAAATATGTATGTAGTTCCATGCAAAAGGTTGGACCCATCCTCCTTGGTAATGTACAACTAAAACGAAATCTGACTATTAAGAAAA
This sequence comes from Scomber scombrus, assembly GCF_963691925.1. Classification (NCBI taxonomy): domain Eukaryota; kingdom Metazoa; phylum Chordata; class Actinopteri; order Scombriformes; family Scombridae; genus Scomber; species Scomber scombrus. The sequence goes on along the minus strand of NC_084974.1, from coordinate 29,807,223 downwards.
AAAAGGTCATGAAACCAAAATTAAAGCCTTAAAACTGATCTAAAGGACTGATGATAGTTTGATTCAGATCCTCATTAAATACTAGAACAACAGACCTAGTTTAAAGAATTAAAGTTTTGACCTGCAAATCACTAAATTCCACTTTACACTCAGGCAGGGCAAAAGTGTTAGCATTGATTAGATTTATCAAGCTTTAAACCCTTTCACTGTTTGGTCACATGAAAACCTCTGAGGTCATAGCACTGAGATGCTGGAGTCCTACAGTCCCCCTCTGTCCCTGCTGTCAAGTCATCAGACATTAGCCTGGCCCGGCCCACAGAGTGGCAGGGAATGGACCGCTTGTTACGTTGCTGTCGAGTGCAAAGACAAAAATGACATCTGAGCAGTGGAGCAGAACAGAAGCCACGAGACCGCAGGGACCGGCTCCTCGTTAGGACACGTCCTGCATCATTAATTTGGGCAGCTTGCCGTATAGAGATGAATGGAACAAGTTAGCTCAGTTGGAGTGAGGGATGGTTTCACTCTGAATCTATTACCAATCTGTGGGAGACTTTCCCGGGTCTCACACAATGTGAAGACCTCATTCTAGGCCCCATTAGTTGATGCCTGGTGGCAAATACAGAGACGAAAGAGCAAGAAGAAACACAGGGAGGAAGATAATCAGACAAATTTTGTCAATTTGACCACTGTCCGCTTTTAATTTATATCAAATAAGTGAATCAAACAACAGATGAAACATACCCAGTGTCTCTTCTATCCAACTTAATGGGCAGATGGGTGGGTTTGCTGCATGGAGACTGTTTGAGTTATCATATCATATATCTTTATCATATCTGTAGTACTTTCAAATCCTTTATTATATATGTTCAGCTTCTGTGTTTTAGCTTTTTCTTCTTTTTTTTTTTAACCCTCCTGTTGTCCTCGAGTCAAGGAAGGAAGGATGGAAGAGAGGAAAGAAGGACGGAGGAACGAAGGATGGAAGGGAGGAAGAAGGAAGGAAAGGAGGGAGGGAAGGAAGGAAGGAAGGAAGGAAAGGAGGGAGGGAGGAAAGAGGGAGGAAAGAGGGAAAGAAGGAAGGGAGGGAGGAAGGACAGAAGGAAGGGAGGAAAGAGAGAGAGAAGGAGGGAGGGAGGGAGGGAGGAAAGAAGGAAGGAAGGAAAGAAGGAGGGAGGAAGGAAGGACAGAAGAAAGGGAGAAAAGAAAGAGAGAAGGAGGGAGGGAGGAAAGAAGGAAGGAAGGAAGGAAGGACAGAAGGAAGGAGGAAAGAAAGAGAGAATGGGGGAGGGGGGAAAGAAGGAAAGAAGGAAGGAAGGAAAGAAGGAGGGAGGGAGGAAGGACAGAAGGAGGGAGGAAGGAAAAGTCAAAACAGACGGGGTCAATTTGACCCGGGAGGACGACACAAAGGTTAAGGAAGGGGCAGCTGTGGCTCAGAAAGCAGGTTGTCTCCTAATCAGAAAGTCAGTGGTTTGATCCCTAACTCCTCCTGTCCACTATCAAAGTGCACTTGAGCAAAATACAGAACCCATCAAACAGTGTAGTACATGCACACATCCATTCAACTTCAAACAGGCACTGGACCTGAAAGGCACAATGTAAGAAGCCTATGATCTATTTAAGATGGCGACTGTATATATTTTGTTCAGTCTGAAGAAGAGCAGTTCAAAATGTCACAAGTGGATGTCTTATTAAATTTCATCTGAGGGAGCTACAGTGTGCAGACCTTTATCTTTCTTTTTTGCCAGATGATGAAGCCCAAATTACTCCCAATGGTTGTGGTGCGTGCGTGCGTGCGTGCGTGCGTGCGTGCGTGCGTGCGTGCGTGTGTGTGTGTGTGTGAATGGCCAGCAGCAACAGTATAAGGCACCTCAGATAAAAATTCTATGTAAATGTAGCCATCAGGTAACCAAAGTCATACATTTAACCTTCGTGTCGTCCTCCCGGGTCAAATTGACCCTGTCTGTTTTGACTGTTCCTTCTTTCCTCTCTTCCTTCCTTCCGTCTGTCCTTCCTTCATCCCTCCTTCTCTCTTTATTTCCTCCCTCCATCCTTCTTTCCTCCCTCCTTCCTTCTTTCCTCCCTTTCCTTCCTCCCTTCCTTCTTTCCTTTCCCTCCTTCATTCCTTCCTTCCCTCCTTCCTTCCCTCCCTCCTTCCTTCTTTCCTCTCTACCTCATACCTTCCTTCCTTCCTCCCTTCCTTCCTCCCTTCCTTCTTTCCTTTCCTACCTTCCTTCCTCCCTCCTTTCCTTCCTTCCTTCCTTCTTCCCTCCCTCCTTTCCTTCCTTCTTCCTCCCTTCCTTCCTTCCTTCCTTCTTCCTCCCTTCCTTCCTTGACTCGAGGACAACAGGAGGGTTAACACATAATCTGACTGTTCTGTGTGTTTTGTTCCATCTGACTTTTCAATGCAGCAGTGTTGCCACTCTCCCCGATCTTAGCTTTTATTTTGGTTAGTATAATATAGTGATAAAAATACTACGAAAATAAGACCCACGTTTTCATAAATGATCTTGTCAGTTCAAAAGACTCTTCCTGTGTCCCCTGAACGGCCAAATATAGTAAGGGAAGGCAAGTTTATTAGTATTGCACATTTCAACAACAGCTAGGCAACTCCAAGTGCTTTACATGAAACATAAAATGCATCAACACAGCATGTAGGCAAATAGTAGCGGGCATAGTATATCAGGCAAAGGAAGCTAGACTTTTTTTCATTTGCCATAAAACTTTCCTCACCTAATTAAATTCAATTTGCCTTAGGGGGACACTGTAAAACTTAACACAGCACAAAAAATGACTAATCTACTTAACGTGAAATGTAATTTCAGAATGATAATCGGCAAAAGAGGACAAGGAGACAATAGAGAAGATCGTGACTGAAACATTTCTGGTTCAAATCCAAAGACTAGCTAAAGGAGATAAATATTACCCTCCTTTATAGGGTGAGCCACTATGCAAGACAAGCTGCTGTTACCAGCTGTCTGTTTAATCCAGCTGTGAATATGGGAAAATTCACGTTTCCCACCCTCAAAGATCCCCTCCAGACATGATTTAAGATATATACTGTATAATAATTAACTGTATCTTACATATTTTTTTCTACAAACAAGTTTGATTATCTTGTAAAAATCCTTTAAAATCTCCTTCTAACATATTAGTATTTTCCAGAATCTATAAATATGCAAATATCCTTCATTAGGGACAGGTGTGGCAGAGCTACTAGTTGATATCACCAGAAAGATGATGTTATTATCAATTTTCTCATTTTTAACAGCTATTATTTATTATCTATGAATACAGTATCTTCCTAAACTGCATTATGTCATTTGTGTTCACATTTTAGTTTATGTTTATAGGTCCCTGAACTGCTACTGTGGACTTGGATTTGTGTCTGCAGTAGATCTACAATGCCAGCCCCTCTCTCACAATGAAATGTGTGTACATGGGAAAATATGAATACACATGCTCAGAGTGTTGCTGAATTCAATGTAGATCACAAAAAATTGATGATAAGTGGGGCAGACAGCACGTAGCCCCACTACAGCATCATTTCATATTTCGCAGTTGATTGGCTACCTGTCAGACAGACTCAAATGACTTGGTAGTGGGGCTAGGGTGCTAGCTTGGAATTTACACTTGGTAAGAAGAGGGAAGACTTTCTCAGTTAACGCCAGCTTACTTGAGAAAATAAGTGGATTTCATACTAGAGTAGAGGTTTAAAACACTTTATTTGGAGGAGAAACTGGACTTCAAGTATCTTGGAGCCCACCAGCCATGGGATACTGTTAAATTTTCCACCTTGAAGAGGATAAAAACATTCACTTGGAATGTCAAGGGACAGCTGGACTTATCGACCATGCTGTTCATAGACAGCCAGTAGATTCAGCAGCTACAGGACTTCAGCTCTGAAGTCTCCTCGGGAAGTTCGCCTAGAGGAAGAACTGCTCTGCAGGCTTTCTCTGCAGGTGAGCTGGCAGCTTTGGTGATTTAAAACATATTTTATCATCCTGCCTTTGTGGTGCTGGTCCATGCATCGGCCATATTGTTGCACCGGATCGATTGATATAGATGGTGACAAGTGTCAGTGTGTTCATGCTTATCTATTGAGGTTGTTGTCACAGGTATGATTTGTGTCTCTAAAAAGTTGCTTGTGTGCTTTGTTGTGACCTTCAGCTGCGTTGAGCTCTTTGCTGTGTGTTTCGTTCCTCATGGCCCTGTTGGCTCATTTCTTATGAGCTTGGTTGTGCCAGATTCTGACAATGGGATATTGCATTCTCAATTTAGGCTTGTGACAGTGGTAATGTAACTTGAGTAATTGCTCTCCTCTCTGTCTCTCTCTTCATGTGTATGCATACTAGAAGTAAGCCACTCTAGGTACAGCTCAAGTCTCTTATTTGATATTTCCCCACTCCTCGATCCTCAACTGAACTGGAAGTTGTTCCGATCTCGAAGGTCTTACCTTATGAAAGACTTTCAGCTGAACGCCATGGCATATAAATACTCCACCCCTACATCTGCCACATTTCAACAATATGGCAGTGAAACAATACAATTTGCACAAATTGCTCTAATTCAAAGGTTAACAATCATAACATATCATTTCAAAAGAGAAATGATACATTAATGCAAGAAGATGGGGATCCCAAATTTTGTTATGACCCATTTTATCATGTTATAAACCACACTAACGGCACCATCCAAGCAAGTGTGTAACTACTGTGAAACTACTGAAACTGTTACAGTAACAGATCAGTAGGTTGTGCTGTACTGACAGGTCTGGAATATGTCTCAAAGCACAAAGTCACAAAGCAAATCATCGACCTCAGGTCAAGAAATGACCACCTCTCCACAGGGAAGAGGCATATAGGCAAGAAGGCATGGATGTGAGTGTGCTGTTTAACGTCTGTTTTCTCAAAGCTATTTCACTCACCAACACAAGTACTGTGTTATTGCCCACATACTCACTAAATGTAGTGTATGTATCCCGCTTATTGTAAGGGTTCTTCTCCTCACTTTGCCGGTGAAACCCAAAGGAGTCAAATGAGACCATTGGGAGTGGGCCTTCTGCTAAGCCTCCAGTCCTGATGGACTCATGCACAGGGGGAAATCATGAGCATGTGGCTGACATGGCTTCTCATGGTGCTGGCTCATCATCTAATGGAGCTGGGGTTGCCTTGTAGCCTCATCACATGTCTGCCTTGTAGCCAGGAATGTGAGGAGGACGAAGAAGACGGTCCTGCACAGCTTTCCATGAGTAGTGGCTCCACCACACAGGCAGATGATGAGCCATCCTTTAGGCTTTATTGGCCTTCTTGAAAGAGGAGACGGAGGAAGGAGGAACAGAGATTGCAGGCTGAGCAAGCCAATACCCAAATATTTCTAGATTTATTTGAAGAATTAGTAAGGAAGCAATAGGTTTATGTATTTATTTCTCCTATGTTGAAGTCATTAATGTTATGTCAGGCACTGAAACAACTATGTTTTAAGTTTCATACAGCTTAAGCTATATTTAGAAGTTTTTAAGTTATGTCTGCCAGGTGACGCAACATTTTTTCAATTGATTTCCTCGAGTTAAGTGGGAACAAATTCCTGAATGAATGAAAGAAAAATGTTGACAGATGAAGATTAAGTGGAGGTGTATGGATTGAATACAAAGCTAAATTATATTTTATAGAATGGTAAAAATGTTTCACCAAACAGCATCCAGGTAGCAGACAAATGTATTCTCCTATATAATTTAATGTGACATTTATGCACTAAATGCCAACAGCTGCTTACTAAACATGAAGCAGCAGTAAGACTTTGTTTTCCCTCTCTTTACTACTTCTATTCACATTACAGTGTCATAAAGTTTGATTTCATTAAGGTCAAATCTGGCTAAATACCAAGTGTGTGGGGGGGGGGGGGGGGGGGAGCATTCACAAAATGTGTTATTAAAGGTATTATAAGTAGAACAGCACTCACAAACTTCATATTCTGCTTCACATTTAAAAAACAAATGTGTCACAAAATCAGTTGATTCATTAGTTTCATCCCTGTCTGATTTCTTTCCTGTCCTGCTGTTCACCATCACTTGACTTTCCCCAATCCTTCTTCACATCTGTTTTTCACCAATCTGCCCAGCAGTATTTATACCAGTGTACTTCTTCTCATTCCCTGCCAGCTCATCTTTCGTAGGAATAGATAGGCATTACCGCTCCAGCCTGTTATGACCCCTTGCTTGGCTTTTGGTGCCTTGCTTTCTCCCCTTTTTGATTGGTTTGCTTTCTACCTGCTTGGTTTCTACTTTTTGCCTTTTGAAATTTGACATGAATGACTAAGACAGACCAAATAGTTGTCTTTTAGTAGTGGACTAAGACCGTGAACTGTTCATGCAACATGTTCTCACACTGAATTAACCGTACTGTTAAACAGCTAAATGCATTAAAAATATCATTACGAACTTCTACTGACTGCCTAAAAATCCTCTTAACAATTCTCATAATCATGTCAATGGGATCAGTTAAAAAGAAACATCTTGTCATATAAAGTCTGAACCACATTTATATTGAAAACTAATTAACAATGAGTAGATAAGTGGAGAAATTCAATTTATAGATCATCATCCTTTCCAGCAACCAGCAGTGAGGTGTTAAGCAGACTGTGACCCCTGAATGAACTTGCAAAAGGAGAGAAATAAATAAGAAAAATACAACTTAAATAGAGCTGAGCAGACAGGTTGAAGGGATTTCTTAAAGGATTAAACCTGTATGTATTTAGTTTTTAAATTCTGTGTCAATCCTCGAGGCTTCCTTTCCAATCTAAATGTATCATGCTGTCGTCAGTCTGGTTTAAAATATTCTTCCTTTAGAAGAACCCATTTGCTGATGTTTATTATTGAAAATTGTCGCCAAATATTTACAGATGTCACCCCATTCATACAGTGTGATTACTGAACTGTAATTGTGCTTTGCAGTAGTGATGGAGAGTGGGGAATATTTGGGTTGGGGTAGAATATGTATCCAGAACTAGCTGCAGTTTGCACCAACAACCACTAGGTGGCACATGTGAGCAGCCCAAACTGCAATCTCTATGTCTCTCTCTGTCATGTTCATGTCAACAGCTGCAGTGAGCAAGGTGCCAAAGCTTTGGTGTCCGTCCTCTACAGTGGGTCAGAGCAGGGGAGGAGGCAACTCTGTCAGCTGAAAGTTACATTCCCATACAACTAAAGTGCATTCACAATAATAATAATAATTATAATAATAGTAATAAAAATTCGCTGGCACCAATGATTTCATTACCTGCAGGAAGAGAGTGCTGATTACTTCACCTGAAATAGTTTTCCATTTGAAAAAATTAAAACAGATGAAAACAACATTAACTCATCAAACTGTTAATTTATCACGGCCAATTTTCATGTTTTTGTCTTGAGAAAGAAATTAGACCTTGACATGCATGTTCATCAGCTGACATTATATCAGAGATGTATCAGTGTACACGTTGGCCCATATGCACCAATATTCTTATTTATTGTCTGATAACCCGCATTTGAGGGAACATTGCAATGTCTATGTATTTAGTCTGTATATATGAGTTGTTGTTTGTTTTTTTTAACCTTCGTGTCGTCCTCCCGGGTCAAGTTGTCTGTTTTTACTGTTCCTTCTTTCCTTCTTTCCTTCCTTCCTTCCTTCCATCTGTCCTTCCTTCCTCCCTCCCTCCTTCTTTCCTTCCCTCCTTCCTTTCCTTCCTGCCTTCCTTCCTTCCTTCCTTCCTCCCTCCCTCATTCTTTCCTTCCCTCCTTCCTTTCTTCCCTCCTTCCTTCCTGTCCTTACTCCCTTCCTTCTTTCCTCTGTCCTTCTTTCCTTCCTTCCTCCCTTCCTGTTTTCCTTTCTCCCTTCCTCCTTCCTTCTTTCCTCCCTCCCTCCTACCTACCTTCCTTCCTACCTTCTTTCCTCCATCCTTCCTTCCTTCCTTCCTCCCTTCCTTCTTTCCTTCCTTCCTCCCTTCCTCTTTTCCTTTCTCCCTCCCTCCTCCCTTCTTTCCTCCCTCCCTCCCTCCTACCTTCCTTCTTTCCTCCGTCCTTCCTTCTTCCTTCCTCCCTTCATTCCTTCCTTCCTTCCTCCCTTCCTCTTTTCCTTTCTCCCTCCCTCCCTCCTTCCTTCTTTCCTCCCTCCCTCCCTCCTACCTTCCTCCTTTCCTCCGTCCTTCCTTCTTCCTTCCTCCCTTCATTCCTTCCTCCCTCCCTCCTTTCCTTCCTTCTTCTTCCCTTCCTTCCTTCCTCCTTTCCTTCCTTCTTCCCGACTCAAGGGCAACAGGAGAAGAAAACAATACAGCTTCTGTGCTTCACAGTCCCAACGTAAGATGCGTCCAATAGAAATATATTAGTTTGAAAGTCATGCAGAGAGAAATTTTGTGACTATTTCACAGACTGCTGTCATACTGGGTTGACAATCTTCACTGGTTTCTTTTTTGCTTTGGCTTAAGAAACCTGCTGAAGTGCGGTATGATAATAAAAAAAGAATATCATCATTCACTCAAAGGAATGGATCTAATTTAAGCTCCAGTAACAGATTTCCAGACTAATTAATAGACATTAGTCTCTAATGTTCAAATAAATCATCACCACACAAAGTGAAACTCACACTTTGATACTTTAGCATAGACATTTTTTTAGTTCTTCTTGCAGACAGTCATCCGGCTTCATTTGCATACAGCTTAAGACATCAGTTGCGTAGCTGTCCTTTCATTTTTCACCCCCAACAGCAAAAGAGGAAAATACAAATATGTTACATTTTGAATTAATAAAAGTAGACTGTTCAAAACGGGTTTTTTCTCTAGCTTTGATCTTCAAACAAGTTTTAGTGTCTCAGAAGTATTTTTTGATAAAGTTTATCCCTGAACAGACAGAATCATTTCTAGAAAATTGTGAAGTTGGTCTAATGTTTGACAGTTCATATTAATGCTATATTGAGTGGAATTTACTTCACATCTTCTGAAATATAATTAGCTAAAGATGTAAATCATATTAATCTTGCCTCCCTTCAGAAAAGCCAACTACATAAACCCTATTTAACACTTGAGAAAGTTGTTTTTCTCAGCTTGATAAAGTACTCCGACATTGCTGAAATTGAATACTGGTGAATTTTTACATTATTAGACTTAAACAGTCTGAACTTTGCAACCAGGGTTTCTGGAATGAAGATGTAATTTTTATCGTAGACACGCAGGGTGTTGCTATTCTGTCTGGTTTGTGGAGCCATGCATTGTCCGCTAAAAGAGCAACAGTCAAATGACATAATTCCTGTTCTGCATGAAAACATTCCTAGTTAACTAAATGCAAAGTGCATTAATGTAGTCAGGGTGTGATTTGCCATTTCCCACTTTGGTCTATATAACCCTGCTTCTGCCGAGATATTTTTTATCCCCAGTAGGGACAATGTATTGAACAAATCTAAGGAACTGCAACATGAGAACAGTCTATACTTCAAACAACAATAAAATCAAATATTGTCTTTCACTGTCAGTGTTTCCTCTTTCTCTGCTCAGAGATTTGCAGAGGTGTGGGTAAAAGAAGGGCGACACACTGTGGATGACCCCTCCAGCATGACTGCACATTGTGCTATTGCATGTTGTGATTATTTTCTATTCAATACAGAATATTGAAGTTTGCTGCCTGCTGCACAGAGCTGAACTAAACAGTGAGTATATTGTCACGACTGGCTGAGAATCCACAGTACTGAAAGCAGAGTTAAGGGACTTAATTCTGACATGTTAAATTAACTTTTAACCTTTTATTTTGTTGTATATGATCACATCTCCTATGCGTTTGAAAGAGGAAAAGACAAGGCATGAACATGACATCACATCCCCGAGAGGGAAAATATTACGCTACTTGGTGAATTACATTTTTTTTAAATGGATTAAAGTATTCCTGCAAATGCAGTGGCCAAGTTCAAGTTTTGCAAAGTTCATAACTATTATTTAAATGTTACTGTAACATCTGCAGGAGTGGCTTAATATCCTTTATAGTCTATATAGCCCCCCCCCCCCCCTCATTTCTTCACAAGTCACACCCTGGTAGTGTCACGATTCTGCAGGCAAATGGACCCAAATCCAGAAACACAGACAAAATATTTATTACCAGACTCTGGTTACAGGCAGATGAGGATGAAAACAGAACCTGGCTGGCTTGAAACACAAGGAGCAAGGACGAGTAACAAAAAACTAAATGTGAAAACACTGGAATACACTGACCATGAACTGAAATATTCAAACACCAGACAGGTATAAATAAACAAGGAGCTAAATCACAGAACTAGACACAGCTGGACACACATCCTCTTCATAATTAACTAACATACATAAACCTGTCTACGAATACTACTTAAATACACATTGCACACTATAACCTGCAAACTCTCTTATTTACAGTTTGCACACAGATGCTGTAAATGCAGATTACTCATCTCAACAAAAACAAATGTTAAACTTTTAGTCACATTTAACCACTAATGTGAAAATCAAACTTCTATGTCCTGTACAATGGCTCCCTCCCACTCAATTAAGTATAACAAACAGTACTGAGTACAGTAGAGGACCAGCGGAGAAAGGAAGCTAAGGACACAGAGTCAGACTGCAAACAGAACCATAACAGATAGATTAGTGACCCATGCAGGAAAGTTGCGGATGCATCAAGTTAACTGCTCAAATGTTGCACTCAGGCGTTATTAAATTTAACCTGGAGAATAATGTGCATCAGGAACCATTAACACCAATGTTTTAATGATATAATTATTTTAAAAATACACTTAAATACACTGTAAGTAGTGGATACAATATTTATATTTTATCATTCTTTTGTGGTTACACCATTTGACATTCTCAGGAACATTCAGTCTTACTTTTGGTCAAAATAAAAAAAGGTGCAAATGTCATTTCAAATGATATAAAACCAACAAAATACAAATGTACATTTTAACAAACCTGATGCTGCTTTTAAGTCAACTGTAAAGATATTTTTGAATTGCTCATCTTGCCAATCCTTATTTGTCACTGACTCAAATGTGATTATTTACCCATTCACCTGCATTAGTTCAACGGATTTGGTAAACAGGAAATAAAAAAATACCCATTTGAGGTGAAGTGAGCAGCCCCCTCTTCTATGAGTAATAAAATCATTGGTGTGAATTAATACTAAAATGCTTGTTTGAGGTTAGTTGGAATGGAAAGCCCTATGTCCCTCATTTGGACCTTATGTCACGAATTTGGGATTTCTTTCTTTTTTCAGTTCCTTATTAGCCGTATAGTGTGTATCTAGGTAGTAGATGTTAACCAACTACATGGCCAGAAAATGTCTTACTTTTTCTCTTTATAAAGATATAGTTACTCACAGCAATGGCAGACAGCAATCCAAAAAGCTGTCATGAAAATACCCACATAAGCCTGTCACCAACAGCACTGCTAAATTCCAGATGAATATCAGTACTGTGCATGGTCGAGTGCATTGTAATAAAGCAAGAAAATAAACAGCAAATATAAGTTGATTCGAAACGTATTTGTGATGTCACAAACAAATGTTATCTGGGAGAAAACAATTTCCACACATAACGTTATTGCAAATGCAGTTTAGTTGTATGGGAATGTCAGCAGCGGGTGGGGGGGGGGGGGGGGGGGGGGTCTGGTGTTGCTGGTAACAAGAAGCATACAGGCCATGAGTGCATTACAGCCAACTTACTGTTTCCAGTGTTTTCAGGCTTTTCTCCACATTGCAGCACATAGATTTGTCCGTAATGAAAACTGCAGAGGGCACAAAAGCCCCAAACTGTGTGGGTTTAGTCAGCAGAGGTACACACACACACACACACACACACACACACACACACACACACACACACACACACCCCTTTCCAACATTACAAACCAAATTGCATGTATTCTGTATTCTTTTAATTCTCTAGTATTTTGCATCTGTGACATAATCTACTGAAACGTCTGAATCTTACAATAATGTCGGATTTTGCAGAGACATCAGTACAGATGTTGTGTTTGTTTGGGCCCACAGCTGACCGTGCATCAGATTTCTATTCCTTGGGTTATTAAATACCTGTAGCATCACGCAGCAGCTGAAACAATGAGTGCACCTTTAAATTGAGAGAGCGATGAACGTATTACGCATGTGGCACAACAGCAGTAACTTCATTAATACCCAATTGGTCAGAATCTGACTGTAATTAATGTTGTTTTTTGCTAAAAATCTACACAAGTCAGCTATACATACAGATTCAGGTTGAATTGTTTGTAGTGAAGCAGTCCTTAGAGATGAATCCTGAATGCCATCAGAGCTGTCAGGACATTTTTAAATAGCTAAAGGTTCAAGAGAGGCGTCACTTAGTTCCCCAATGTCTGACTGAAGATTTTTCCCTTGCACCTTATTAATGGTATTTACTCTCAACACGACATGTAAACACTGTGGAATTGTGGATCAGCACTTTTATAAGGAAGAGATAATCAAAAAAGTAGCTGGCAATACTTAAGAGACTCTTCTTGCCAACGCATCATTTCTTCCAAGATGGGATATTTCTCTCACATGCACATGCTAATTACACAGGCCACATCTTTTGCTTAATGGCCCTCCTGCTGCTGCTGCTGTCTACTTAAGTCAACTTTTGTGCAGGAGAGGTGGGAAGCTATACAAGCCCCCAAAACTCAAGACAAGATAAATTACAGACAAAAAATTATTATGTTTCATTTTGAGTTTTTACAAGTCTGCTGAATCTGCAACTCACATTATATTGATTGAAATACATCACTTCCCCTGTCACACAAAGGTAGCTATAGGTTGTTTAAAGTTGTGTATATGTAAATACAAATATGTTACTAATTTTATCCCTGGTGTTTAATCATGTGTCTGTGTTTATTTCTGAAAGTACTTTGAAGTATATGTGAAATAATGATGCTTTATAAATAACTTGAACTTTGCAGAGCATCAGCAGGCTGGGACTGAAACCAGCATTAGATTTTTTAATTTGATACGAGACCTTCCAAGCAGCCAGGAGAGGGGAGCTTAGGAGACATGGGTGACATGGGAGACTCTGGAGGATGCAGACGACAAGCAAGGTGCGGCTTTCTGGATGAGTTGTTGTGATTGAGACAAGTATTTTGGGATACCAGTGTGGGGAGTTGAAGCATCACAGATGGGAGTCGGGCAGATTCAGCAGTGGGGAAACTGTCTGATTTTTCGGGTGTTGTCAACTGTAAAAACCCTGCAGTAGCCTCAGACAAGAGAACACGTTTAAGGACCGAATGCTGTATAATGCATGCTCTTCTAAAACAGGTCATAGAGTTTCTCATTTCAACTCAGTGGCCCTCTTGTGAAGGTTCATCATCCGCCTCTTGCATAATGCATCCAGCATCTCTGACCCCAAAAGACTCCAACACACACAAACAGATCACAGCTACCCTGCAGAGAGACGCTGGCTCGTTCTTTCTCCTTTCTGATGTCATTAATACTAGTCTGAAAACACAAAGAGAGTGTTAGGAGGGGTGTACATCTGCTTTGAAAGTTTTTTTTTTAAAGTGACCTCCTGAACTCTCTTTGGTTTTACAACCCAATTATATAGAAAGAAAGCAGAAATTCATGTGGAGTCACAGCTCAGACTGTGATTTTTATGGTGTCTGATTATAGATTGAGGTCTCTCCCTCGACTGCCAATCCTCCCTCTCTCGCTCTTTCTGCTGTAAACTCACTGCTTCTCACTTTATTTTTGTCTGTCTCGCCTCTTTCCTCCCTGGGGCCTGCACAAAAGCAGTTCCAGACAGATCAATTAGCAGTATATATAGGATCATATGTATTGCCATAGCAACCGAGAAAGACTTTGGCCGCCAACCTAACCCAGTTAGGTAAAAAGTAAAGTGTCTACGTATCTAAAAACTTGATGCAATGTTCAGTAAACAGCAGGAAACTAACTGAAAGCAATGGTTTGGTGTGAGCAGCTTTGGCTTTAAAACAGCAGCAGTTCTCTCGGTACACCTGCACACAGTTTTTTCAGGTACTCAGCAAGTCGGTTGTTGTTTTTCCATCTTGGAGAAATCACCGCAGTTCTTCTTCTTTTGTGGATTTCAGTGTCTCAGCTGCTTCTGTCTCTTCATGTTAATCTGAGACTGACTCCATGATATTGAAATCAGACTCTGTGGAGGCCAAACCATCTGTTGAAGGACTCCTTGTTCTTCTCGTTGATGAAGATACTTCCTTATGACTCTGGCTGAATGTTTGGGGTCATTGTCATACTGCAGAATAAATGTGGGACAATCAGACTCCTCTCTGATGGTGGTGGATTGTAGATAAGAATCTAAACATCTAAAGTGCCTAAAACTTTTGCACAGTATATCTCAGTGGCAGCAGGTAGAGCTGTGAGCAGTCTTTTGGATTCTGTGCATAGATAAGACATTTTAAATAATTAAAGGGTTTATCGTGTAGGAGACGTCTATGAAACGTGTGTGTGTGTGTGTGTGTGTGTGTGTGTGTGTGGTGTGTGTGTGTGTGTGTGTGTGTGTGTGTGTGTGTGTGTGTGTGTGTGTGTGTGTGTGTGTTGGTGTGTGTGTGTGTTTTCCTCGGAGGGTGCATATTATGAAGTCATTCTGTTTCCCTCTTGAGTCTGTGGAGACAAAACACTTCAGCAGCAAAACTGGTGACGATCAATTTCACAGTTATTGACTTTACAACAAGCTGCCTCCAGGTCACAACCTGCATGTAGCTCGCTGCTGTTTGTTCACTGGTGATCTAACATGGTCCACACACACACACACACACACACACACACACACACACACACACACACACACGTACACACACACCTATAACCATGTATAACATATCCCACACAGTCATGCAGCCTATCATTTAGCGCAGATAAAGACTTGCAAAAGCAGTGGAGACAGGCAATAATCATCCTCTTAAGTTGGAGGAGGGAGTGTGCAGGAGGGTCAAAGGTGCCCTGAGGCAGATTAATCCAGTTTTTCTGCTGCACTACAATTTGGCAGCTGTTAAGGGTCTTTCAAGGGTAAGGTTTTTTTTTATGCCAAGAGCTATGTGTCATTGTAATCATTCCTCCTCTACATACTGGCAGTGGAGCTAACCCGTAAAGTTCAGCTGAAGTTAAGCTGAAATGGCTTTAAGCAAGATTATACTTGATGCAAAGGTGGTTAATGTGAGTCCCATCATGATACGAAGAGCACCAGCTTAGATTCATACTTCTGTTTATGACCCCAACACATCCCCAGACAGATGTGAAGTTAATTATAATCAGTAACTGCATACACATTCTTTTATCTACTTTGAAATAAATGGGTCTGTCTTGTTTCATGGGTGAATATGAGACTATTCTGTATTCTTTTTCTTTACTTTTACTCACTGATAGAGAGCCGTGTTTGTGATAAGCAGTTTG